>NW_025408662.1:300000-578794 GCF_019609905.1 Fusarium poae
ATCGTGATGATCTTATATGGCGACTGCTTGTTATCGATGGCTTCTCCGGTCATGGCTCCTTTGCCTTTCGAGAATACTGCTTAAAGTTCAATATTCTCGTGGCATATCTTCTTCCTCATTCAACGCATATCCTTCAACCAATAGATGTAGGCGTATTTCAATTCCTGAAGAATGCACACCAAAAGAAGCTTCGTGATGCATTACGGAAGGGAAAGTTGACTTTTAACCGCCGTGACTTTGCAGGAGCTTTTCAGGTATGTATGAAATTAAGGATCTCTTAATTTCCCCGCTTTCCACATACTAATCTCATAAAAATCAGGAGATCTTCAATGAAGGCTTCACAACTGCACATATCATCAGAGGGTTTGAAAAGTCAGGAATCTTTCCACCAACACCC
Organism: Fusarium poae; assembly: GCF_019609905.1. NCBI lineage: Eukaryota > Fungi > Ascomycota > Sordariomycetes > Hypocreales > Nectriaceae > Fusarium > Fusarium poae. Next base: position 300,398 of record NW_025408662.1, read on the forward strand.
GAACCTGCAGTCACATACCTTATGAAGCAGAAGCTGAAAAAGAAGCAGGCTGTTAATCCCGCTTTTTCTTCACTTCTTCCGCCTGAAGTACGCTTCACTCTTGCATCTGATACTGCTAAACGCGTCGGCGAGCGTTATCACGATATCCTGAGCTCCCCAACAATTTAGGGCTTGAAGCATATCAAGAATATCGTTAGCGAAGCTATTCTGCTTGAACAGGTTGTTCAAAGTCATGTAGATGACCGCCGGGCCCGTATTGAGAAGAGGTATAACCAACGAAAGAGAGGCAAGCGAGGAAAAACTATAGGGGATTATTTTCTTAACATAAGCTTACAGGACCTACGAGACCAACAGACCGAATTCCTTGTTGATGGCGAGAAGAAGGATATACGGCAACAGCTCCGTTCGGCGCGAAGCCTAGCTATCTGTGAGCTTGATGCAATTAAGAAAGAATGGCGAGAGAATAGAGAAGTCACTATTGAAGGGCTTCCAAAGAGGCTACAGTTTAAGCAGTGGCTTGTGTACACAGGAAAGGATGTGGAATATTACTCTATCGATGAAAACCGTGCTGATATGTCAAGGAAGCTTAGTCAAAAGGAGGAATTCTTCACAATTGATACACAGCGAGCACCGGAAGTCAATGAGTCTATTCGCAACGCTCGATTTGCTGCAAAGCCGCTCAGCGCAGTAGATTAATCAAGGCTCAATCACAGTGATGATACTGTTGACTTCAACCTCACACAACCTCACGCTTATACCGATAGCGAGCATGAAGATAACCTTAACGAATTCTCTGATCTAGATGAAGTGGCGATGCCCTCATCGCCGCCGTGCCTGCCTGACTACGAGTCACTTCCTGAATCACTTTCTGAGTCACCCCTGCCCTACTCAACGCCGTGCCCGACTCAACACTAAGGCCGATCTGAAGATTCCCTTTACAATCTCATCACAGAAAGAAGGAATACAGGCGCCGCCAATCAAGGAAACACATCTACAGCATAATTTACGTGGGAGGCTGTTCTACAAGGCACCCGAGCCTGGCCGCCGCTGTAGCTGCCTCTGCAGCCCGAAGATAGTCAGTAGTCAATTGATATCACGAGAGACCTCAATTTTATCTCTTATGTGCAATTTCTGACCTTTCCGACAAGATTTAAGCACCGTAATATGATAATTGTTGAAAATCACACCAAAATCACACCCCCGCAGATGTCACGCGATTGTGTTGGTGTCACGCGATTTTGTGGCCAACTAAGCTTGCTTAGTTGGCCCCCCCCGGCTCGAGCCAACGGGTATTGATCTTGTGTTTCGTTAAAATCTGCCCCTTGAAGGGTTCGCCATTTTGGCGCGTAATCTTAAGCATCCCTGCTTGCATGTGATACTCCAGCACTTGTTCAACAAGACTCAGCCAACATGAATGGCACTTCGCTTCTCAGTCATTCTAATCTCCGTATGAAAACCCTGCACCTGCTGTCGTGCGATTCGAAATCGCTCAATGTAACCTTGATTCCTCTGTCTCCCGTGCTGCCTGCAATACCAGTTTCATTTTAAAGTACAGGTCCAAATCGTCAGTTTTCCACCTCTCACCGTTGGGAAATACTTTTCTCCTCAGTCTATTGACACATGGGATCAATAGCTGGTAGTGCGTACTGAAGCTCTCCTCTGCAATCTTGAGAAATATACTTTCATCGCCTATGGTACCAACCTTTGATCGCACCAGCTTGTTGTCACTCTCATAATTCCAGCTTTCAAATTCAGTTGGTCCAGTCACTTTGCCCTGCCCGTCGTAGTGGATGCATATCCAGAATAGCACCCAGAAGAATGACTCTAAATCATGCATAAAAGAATGTTGCTCACCCAGGAGCGCCCCAATTGCCATGAAAGCCCGTGTTCCGGTCTTCCCCTTTGCTCCTGACGCAGCCTCTCGCGATTCCCTGATGGCCAGGTCAAGATCAATCAAGAAGGAAGGCCAGGAGGGGTTATCATCATCCTCGTTGATCATAAGATTGTTGACTGAGATGTCTCTGTGAAGGAAGCCTGCCCTATGCAAAGATTCATGCCCTTCGATGCACCGCTCAAACGCAGCAAGCAGAGCCGACCGGGAGCTCGCCTTGTAGATAGGCATCCCGTAGTCTCGGAGAATGACACGCCGATGTACACGATTTGGTAATGAACTGGTGACCCTCGTTGAAGACACGGAACAAGATCGCTTGCTAGAAGGAAGAGGAGCGCCAGCTTGGCTGGATGACCGCTTTCTGCTGGCACTGGTGCTGCCGCGACCCTCTCTCGATGTGCCAGACACGACGTTGTTCCGCCGGATTGGTCGTTCCGGACGGTAGTTCGCAGCTTGCGTAATATCCAGCCCTCTTCGAACATTATTCCGGATGTCATCATCTGCCCCGTCAATCTGTACCGTCTCGTGGTGATAGTACCGGGCTACGTTAACGACACCCTTGTCAGTCGCCTCACGTAGTAGTTCGCCTTCTTCATCTCGTTCCGGATATTGCCACGAATCCTTAATGACAAGCAGCATCTCCGGCCGTCCTTCGGGATGGGCTTTCCAACATGTCGTCGCTCGACCAGCTATGCAAGGCGCCCGCTGCATCACCTCGTCGATGATGATCCGCTCGGTCGAACCATTCCGATCGACCTCGATGAATCGCTCCCCGTTTGCCGTCATGATTGTCGGGTCGAACCCTAGCTGCTCCTCGTTCATCCAGAGAAAGCCAAGGATCGTGGACACAAACTGACGCCCATCTTTGTTAATGTCGAACTGCTCCGATGCGATGCCCCCGAGCCGGTCAAATGCCCATACCCTCATGAGGGACCCGCAGATGGTAAAGCCCAAGACGAAGCGACGGTCATTCTGCGCAGCCAGCACCTCCCTCGCGTACCTCCCCAGATCAAGCCACGCCATTGAGGCCTTGTCGGCGGACGGGTTGCTCTTCAGCTCTCCAGGCACCAAGATCTGCGACCAGTGGCACCGCGAGTCTTTCCCAGCACTCGTATCCTTGACAAAACCGACGTCCAACTTGCGCTCTCCGGTAGAACCTTGTATTGGCTTATTGGGCTGGGCAAGAGGCCGTCGTCGATGCCGATGCGTTGGGATTGACCCGTGGCTGCCTGCGAATGTCGCTAGTTTGTCGCTGAAGTCGGCAAACCAGCTCAGCACATCATCCTGGTTCGCATCCCTGGGCCATCCCTTCCAACCGTCCTCAAAGAGTGGATCGCTGCCTTCCACGCATTGCTTGAAGAACGCCTGGGAGGCTGCGTCAAGGCCGGCCACGCCTCCAAAGTATGCATTATGAAAGTGACGGACCCCGACATACATAGATCCAAGCTCCTCCTTCAGCACATCGTCCACATATTTGCGATGCTCGGACGAGTTCGCGAAGCTGCTGGTATTGCGCAGCCATGGAGTCTGTTGGATGGAAGAAGCTACCTGTCGGGGAGGCGGGGTGGATTCGGTGACGGCGTCATAGACGAGATTCCAGATAAGCGCATCGTCGGGTTTGTCGGCGAGCGTTAGCCGTAGGAGAGGTTTAATTCGGTGGAGGTCGAAGTCGTCCAAGTTGACGGCGGCATTGAGTCTTGACAGATCGCTCAGAAGATTCTTACCACTGCCGCTAGAACGAAGTAGGCGTGATATTCGGAGGCCTTGAAGTGCCAGCAGAAGATCAATGACGAGGTTCTGGAGATCTATACGAGGGTTAGAGGAGTATTACGAAGAAGAAATGCCAGGCTACCACTTCTTACCTTCTTGGCTGAGCTGCTCGAGCGCGTCTAGGGTGCAGGGGACGCTCGCGCCTTCACATATCGATTTGAAAGAAGCTCGAAAGGCGTTAAGACCATCCCCAATTGGATTGTCTTCAATTATCCTGGACTGCGGCTGAACGCCCATGGCAGATGGGCTGAGTTCAAGATGGGAGAGATGAAAGCGCACAAGATAAGGAACAGAATCGCGTAAAGAATGAATTTATTCCGCCCGGGAGGATACGCCTCATAGGGCCCCACAGAATCGCGTACGTGGCAAGCAACCCAGCCACCACGCCGAGCTATTAACGGGAAACTTTTGTTCCGTGATTCTTAGTCAGCCTCAACCCGCAACGGGGCGCCAATAGGTGCGCACCTGGATGCGCACGTAAGTGTCACGTGCGACGGCGCCGCTTTCATCCCCTGGAGAGGAGCTGTTCTGCACGATAGACATCTCCGGAGCGGGCGACGATGACAGTAATAAGGCGCAGATTGGAGAGGTTCGACAGGCAATCGAGGCCGCTGTGAGGACAAGGAAGAAGGACGAGAGATGGAGATGTGCAGCGGTGGTGAGAGGAGCTAGGATTCACAAGGTTCCGATCAACTACACCGAAACCCACCGGTTGATCGATTGGTGTATTTGTTGAACAGTAGGATGGCCGCACGGGGTATCGTGTGACCTATCGGTCAGCTGTCGGCGACCCTAGACCCATTCAGGAAAGCATAATAAGCAGACCCCTCTCCAAGGAAGGCGGGGGAAAAAAAGTTGAACAATACACATACAATTAAGGACATCAAGGCGCACGCGATCCGTTCAACAGTATTACTCATACACTTACATCAATCAACCTGAACCCTCGACGTGATCAACTACCCTACATCGGCGACCCTGGTTGATGTAGGTGTAGTGGTGCAGCGGTGGACTTTTAGTGGGACAAGGTATCCAGTTTTGGACATCTGGATCCACCCTGTTAGGAGGTACTATCTTTTGTGCGGGCAGGGCCACACAGACTTTAGTATTTCCTAACTTATTTTCGGGCCCCCATTAGTTATAACGTACATGATAAGCGAGTGCAACACAACATCCCAACATCTAAGATAGAAATAGCGATAAAAACACAACAGACTATTAATTAAGTAAAATTAATCGCTATATTCTTCCATACACATAGCGACAACTATCTGACAGGTCCTTGCATTATGTCCTGTCTTGCCGCACGCTCCACAGCGCCTTTCCTTCATTCGCGTAGGCCCTCCTTGACCACCACTTCTCGATGGTCCAGCCACCGCCTGCGCATCAACATCCGTTTGATCAATTACTTGCCTTCCTTCCTCTACTGTCATCACCCCTCCTTTCTGTAGCCGGGTTCTTTTTGCCCTCCGCCGCCGGCTTAGTATCTTATTTGCCTGTTCAAGATCTTGGACCCTGGCCTCTAATAAGGCAACCTTATGCATAACTATCTTTGTTCCCTTGGAAGAAGACCTCAATGCTTCTAGAATCGACTCTGGAGAGCTACTTTTATGCCTTTTGATTCTCCTTTCAAGATATTCAAGCTGAGAGTCGGCTTCAAGGATAGTCTTTGGGGTCTTTGAGACCCAAGGGGTCGAGGGGCTAACTACCTCCTCCACAGGCGTTGGAGTCCGCAGCTGCACATCGAGCTTCGAGATTACACTTTCTGGGTCGAGAGGAGCAAGTCCGGCTCCTCTAAAGGCTGCTTTAATATTTTTCTCTGTCATTGTGGCCTGGTAGGCGGTGTAAAAAGCCGGCAAGAACTCGGTTTTGGAAATGTGGGTTACGGAGCATCTGATCAAATGCTCGATTTCTCGCCCGTAAGCCTTCTTAAGCAGGCCAAAGCACCCGACATCAAGAGGCTGCAGCAGATGAGACGAATGAGGCGGTATACAAAGCGTGATGATTTTATTTGCCTTGCAATATCTCTCAAAGTCGACCGAGTGGTGACTTTGGTGTCCGTCGAGGATCAGGAGACGATAGCGATTCTTTGATTGCTTGGTAGTACACCGGTCGAAGTGCTTTAGCCACTCGAGGCCTATCTCGTTATCTGTCCAGCCATTAGGACTCGTCGCAATAGCCCAATCGCCCGGGAGGTTGCTTTCTCGGTACCAGTGGGCGAGGTGATATTGGCCCGCACCTATGATGAACGGCGGGATCGCTTGGCCCTCGGCATTGATCGCCTGAATGACTGTAATCCATTCCCGGTTTCCAGGCTGCACTGATTTTGGTCTTCCACGCCTTTCAGCACCTGTGACGACCATTCCGCTCGCAATAACGCCCATCATAAAGCCAGTCTCGTCAAAGTTGTAGATTTCATCAGGTCGGATGCCATACTTCGCAATTACATTTGCTACGAGCCTAAACCAGTTGCGAATAATGGTCGGATCTTCACATTTGGCTCTCTGGTAGTCATATTTACGGGGAAAATGCGTCTTAAGTTCTTTGTGTCGCTTGACGAAGTTAGAGGCCCAGCGCTTGCCGACAGGCGGCGTCTCGCGGTCGGCGAGCAATCGGTTAGCCATCTCCTCAACATAACGCAGTCCCGGGGGAAACCCTCGCGAATCCAGATCGAGAATGAACTGAACTATGATCTGTTCTTCTAGATCAGATAGTTTGCGTGATTTTGGGATAGAATCACGCGCAGAAAGGATACCCTTCTGTCGGCGATATAAAGTCCAATAACGGACCCGATAGATGCCTGCGGCGCGTCGGAGACTTAATTTTGGGTCATTTTGAAGGGCACGAAGTGCAAGAAGAATCCTAGCCTCAATATTTTGGGTCTGACATATTTGGTGGTTGAAAATTAATTGATTAAGTTGAGAAGATGTAAATTGCGGGATTTTTTGTTGCACTCGCTTGTCTGTTGCACCCGCTTATCATGTACGTTATAGAGATTATAATAAGGATATATTACTATAAGAGGGGTTAATAGAGAGAGAGAGAGAGAGAGAGAGAGAGAGAGAGAAAAGAATAAAGGGATAGTTATACTCACTTTTATAGTAACTTATAAAAATCCGAAAAGACTTAGCAACGTCGGATCATACTGGACCGTCATTTGGCGATCGCCAGCAAATCGATTTTAACTGTATATCAATAATACTTGTTGAACGGATCGCGTGCGCCTTGATGTCCTTAATTGTATGTGTATTGTTCAACTTTTTTTCCCCCGCCTTCCTTGGAGAGGGGTCTGCTTATTATGCTTTCCTGAATGGGTCTAGGGTCGCCGACAGCTGACCGATAGGTCACACGATACCCCGTGCGGCCATCCTACTGTTCAACAAATACAGAGCTGAAGTCATCGTTAGTCGAAGGAATTGCTGGCGAGCACGTGATGATACCCCGCACAAAAAGTTGTCTCAGTTACTTACTATCAAGCTTCAACTGTATCCCTACGCTCGAGCGTTAGTAAATAGAAAATGAATCTCAGACGGGATTTCCACTTTGATCCCTTCTCAGCGGAGGCAAGACTACTCGATGAGCAAGGTCCTTCAATGCCAGACATTGACTGGTCTAACCCACAATCGTTCCTCAGCGCAATGGGGGGTCCCATGCCTGAGCTTCCCTCACCCGCCAAGGTTCGGCAACAAGCTACAGACTATTCATCCAAGATCTTTACGAGTTACAACTCCCTGAAGGGTATTCTTGAGCGACATGAGGCTACCATTCAAAAGAGATGGACAAAGAAGACTCGCCAGCAGAGACTCCAGATTCTTCTCAAAGCATGGCCGGCTATGCCAACCCCCACCGCCCAGACTTTGAGGCTTTTCGCAAAGAGTCCAAGGAGGAGCGAGAGAGGGGAACAAAATTCAAGGATCACTTTATGTGGCCCTACATCAACCAGGAGGACCTATCTCAGTCTAAGCCCATGCTTCTGTTAATAAACTCCAGAGGCCGTAGACCACCGCCGGCGTTTGCGGCAGCTGATAACGACGCGATGCACCTAGGCAGGGTAACAAAAGCACTCTTGGCCATCTTTCTCAATGAACATACGATGGTATTGAATGGTGCCACGAGGGCTGAGGAGTATGGAAAGCTTGTTGACTGGGATTCTCATCCAGATGCTTTTGAGTGGATGCATACCCGCAAGCAGTTCCTCCCAGGCGAGGGCCTTTTAATTCTTGAGGCACAATCTCGTTTGATGGTATTCCTGGTTGATTGCTGTCGTCAAATTCTGCACGAGATCCCCGAGGAAACTATCGCCAGCGATGTCTATCCGGTTCAACCTGAGCCTCAGTTGAAGGCAGATAGCGATGCGTCCGGATTTCCTTCTTTGGCAATCATGGCCGCCGAAGCTCCTTACCGACTACCAGCAGAGCTGGACCTCAGTCGACTCACCTCCTGCCTCGAGGCCAGGAAGTTGGCAGCAGAGGATCACGTCTGGTCACTCCGTGAAGATCCTGCGTACTTCGCCGACCAATTCCGCGAGATACAAGATCATCGACAGGAAATGCTACCTGATACTCAGGGAAAGCCCCATCCAGCGACTCAGAAGCTCCGCGTAAACACTCTCTGGGCGCGTGTCACTTTTTCTATGCTGATGGATGCTTACGCAAATCTCGAAACGCTTACTGAACTTCATCGCCAAGCTCAAAATCTCAGCGCCATGCAGAAAAAGTTCGAAAAGGAGATACAGGCCACGAGGGAGCTACCTAAGGAGTATATGGTTGCACTCCTTCGGTTCAGGTACTACCTACAACAGGCGTCCAAAGCACCGTTGGAGAACCTCAAAATCTCCGTGACGGCCTCGCCGCCGATGCGCAAGTTCTTTGTTCGCGACCCACCTCCCGACTCAGAAACTACCAAGATCTTGATAAGAAGCCGGGCTGGTGTCAAGATGGACAAAATTGAAACCCACCTAATCTGGCTCCTGCGAATACTCTGGGAAGATGACTACGAATTGTTTCTCGCGCACCCACCCATCGTAGTAGACGAACTGGAGCGCCTACTACAAGCCGAACCTAAAGCTGATGCGCTTATATCTGCCCATGTCGCCAAGACGATCGGAGAGTTGGCTATTCTAACGCAGTGCCAGAAGCAACTTGAACTTTACCAACCATGGGCCCAACAGTTCAAAATGGCTTCCCCGGAACATGAAGAGAGTTTCAAGAAGGATTTCACTGCCCTGCAAAAGCCAATGACACAGCTTCATGGCGCATTTCTACAAAAGCACCTAGACAGCGCCGCAAGACTAGGTGAGCCATCTGGTGCAAAGTTCACCTACCCTTACGATAAGCGACGCACAAAAGAGACAGTGGACGCGCTGCGACAGGCTGAGGCGAATCTTGATATGTTCTGGGCCAATGTGGACAATGTAACCAAAGCCAGGGTTACGGTCTTCGAAGGCACAGCGTTGTATCGCCTTCTTTCGCAACCGCGCATTTTGAGACGAACTGCGGAGTGGGTAGATCCTGTGAAGAAAAGCGAGAGTGTCGAGACCAGCTTGGAGAAAGATATCTGGGCTCTCAACCGCCCTATGTCGAATCTGTTCCTAGGACAGTTTGAGCAAACGGGGCAAACCTCTAGTTCCCGAAGCGCCCGGTCCAAGACCAAGGTCAAAACCAAGGGTGAAGGATCTCAAGTGCTCATCGACACTATCAACGCTCAACCAGTCAACGCCCCAGATTCCGAAACAGCCGCCGATAAGCAGCCCACCTTTGCAGTTAATGCACGAGTACTAAAAGTATTCCGCACACTGTTCTTCAACCCCGAAGTAACATCAACACCAGGTTCCGTTCTATGGCATGACTTTCTCTATGCTATGGCTTCTACTGGTTTTCAAATCGAGAAGCTCTACGGCTCAGTATGGCAGTTTTCTCCTACTAGTGTGAGTATGAGTGTTGAGCGGAGCATTCACTTCCACGAGCCTCATCCCAAGGGTAAGATCCCTTTTGAGGTTGCTCGACGCCATGGCCGGAGATTGACACGGGCTTATGGTTGGCATGGTAGTATGTTTGTGCTGAAAGAGAAGGAGTAAAGTGTAGTTGATAGACATATCGAGAGCATTAGAGAAGGTAGAAAAAGAAAAAGAAGTGGGCAACACTGCGCCTCGATAATACATATCAATACGCATGTAACTTTCAAGCAGTGCCTTGGTATCTGCGGCAGTCGGGTTGTTACCCTTCTCATTGAGGTCTTCTATACGAGGAGTGACGTTCTGGGTTCAAATTTCGCATCTTGCCGACGGCTATAACGTGTCATCAACTATTATTGCAGAGCTTGTAAGATTCATCTCGTGATTGGGCATTCGGATATGCAGCTACAATACAACGTAGGATTGTTCGCTGATCTACGAGTAAGTTTGATACTCCGTTTCACGAGATGTTTATTTACACACTTCTCACGACCGAAGACCAATCATGTCGAATGTTGAGGATGATCTCCTTACTCGTGACACTCAGCTCCTACAACGGATTGACATGCTGCATATTCCCTTGATTTCAGCCGTTGAATTCATCGCCACATGCCACACTGAAACTTGCCATGCTGCATGGCAATCCTTACGGGTGGTGCAGAATTATTCCGTGAAGCAGTTGGCAGCCCAGTTCGATGGTTCCATGGCTGTACAACAATAGAGACATTGTCTCCGCTCCCTTCTGAACCACATACTTGCTCGGAAATGCACCAATACCACCGAGTCCACTAACCAACAGGCTCGCTGCACCAGGATCAAACTGTGGCTGGGGAGGTAGGTGAAGGTACGGACCTAAAGTCGTCGTCTACATAGGAGAGAACAAGTTTACCCATGACCCCACACACTTTATGTACTTTATTGGCTATATGTACTGCTATCACAGTGATGGCTCTGCAGAAATGAGAAATGTGATCATAATAATAACCCGATGAAGTCCAATAGTAATCTTACTCTAGCCGCCCATTTTACATGATGTTGGAGTCCTGATCTGACACAGTCGCAGTGCAGTGCAGTGAGCAGCCGGCTGAAGATCACTGGTGATTCCATTCTTTTCGAATCTTGATATAAGATTGGTTTCTTCAACTTTATCCTCTCAACCGTAATCATTCTAGATCACTCTCGCCATTGCCTTCAAAATTTGATAACCTGGAGGCTTCTTTTGATTTTTGATTCATTGTGATAAAAGCATTTGAAAGTGTTACCGAAACCCATATATAATTATGCCTCCCTACCCGTCGAAGCACCACTGTCCAGTCTGCAAGAAAAGAACAAAGCAAATGTCCAGGAACGGCCATTGTACCAAACACCAATGGAATTGCGCTGATGGTCACACCGAGTGGGTGCAGACGAAGACCGAGTCGTGCGAGCAATGTGACAAGGCCTACGACGAAAATTGTGCAAGGTGTGACAGATAATTATCTTCCTGTACGCTTGCTCTGACCAAAGCTTTCCCCGTACTCCGTACTCTGTTTCTGACGTTTGTTCTACGAGTAGCTGCATTTTATCGATCTTGGTTATGTGTGCGATCTGATAATGTCCTGGCCTGATCATGTTTGGTGGACAGCAAGGGCGTGTGGAAGTGATTTTGATTTGTGGGGAATGTGGATGTCATCAATCAGTTGTGTTCAAATAACTTGGTTACATTATCTGGCCCAAGTACTGTCCTCTAAAGTAGGGAAGTGCGGCTATGGTCTAGTCATCATATATGTCAAATACAAAGTTATTGAAATCCATTTACAGTTATGCTTCCAGCCCTTTGTTCTCGAGTACTCAATCCCGTATTTCTTTTGTAGTTATCGGTCCAGCTGAATCCATAGGAAGTCCTTCATCCGAGTAAAACTCCGCTTTGTAGTCAAGTCTACCTGAATATGCAAGACCCGTTCCGTCTCTTAGCGACTTTAGGTAGTAAGTTGCCGACTGAATGAGGGTGTCTTCCGAACACTGCATTGTCATGAATGAATCATGAAAGCTGTTGAGGAGAAAGCATTTCGCATTAATGGCTGCAATAAAGACCTTTCGAGCCTCTGAGTCGGGCAACCCATTGAAGATCTGCGAAATGAAATGGCCCCGGAGAATCGCATTCTCAGCATACAAGTGCTTCGACCATGATACATCCTGGATGAAGATGGGGTATTCGTAAAGATAGTACAGCGGGCCGGTATGAGCAAATTCGAAATCAATCAGTCCTGTAAGCTTTGGGCCTGAACCATCAGGGGACTCCAGAAATAGCATATTCTGTGCGTCAAAGTCGGCGTGGATAAATGCAAACGGAGGCTTGAGATGGACAGCGTTTTCACGGTGTACATGGATTTCCAATTCTCTCTTAATTTGCTGGAAGAGATGTGCCAACTCGGATGATTCAACTGTGTCTGGTGATATAAAAGATTCCAGATAGGCAAGTGACGAGTCGAACGGTCCCTGGGGTTCTTTGTAGCGAGGGCTCAGAATTGGACCAAGGCCTTCCTGGGTGAGACATCCAATTCTGTCAAATCTGAGAGAAGCGAACTCGACGATAATGGATGCAATCTCAGACACGACCACTTTCTTCTTGTCAAGCGACATGTCATCCCAAGTCTTGTAAAGATGACGACCGGGGAGTCTTTCCATGAGAACAAAAGCAGCGCCAACAGTATTTTCGGGGTCCAGGTCTTGATAATAGACCTCGGGAACAGGAATGCTGGTGTGCTGCTTAAGATAGCGGATCGTGGCAACTTCACTCTCCTCTTTCGCATCATTTCCTTTGACGCGGGAGAAACGGGCAATGCAAGAGTATTTAGCGAGTTTGAGTGACTCATACGGTGTCGCATCAGTTTCCTCGAACCCAAGCGCAAAGATCTCATGCCAGGAGCCTCTCGTGAGCCGCTCAACAGTAGTGCACGTCGCGCGCATGGCCTCGGTCGCGCGGATCTTCAGCTCTTTTATATTTAGATTGAGCTCAGGTGGCTCGTCAGAGTCGTATTCATCATCGGCACTTGAGTAAGAGGACATCTTTGCTGCGTAGATGGAAAGGTGAGGAAGAAAGAAAGAAACAGGCAGTTATTAAAGTGGTATAATTGAGAACAAGGGAGCTATGATCTATGCGTTATGTGAAAATAAATCCAGCTATCAGTAGTATAGATTAAAAGGTGGTAACTTACTTAAAAGATATATGCTTCTATAAACTATATGTAAGAATGCTAAAAACCTACAAGGGATGCAGGCACTAATTGGCTGAAGCCTTGCAGTACGCCCTTGGCCTTATATTCTTTGGTAACTTTTCCATTAAGAAGACATCAACGTGATTTATACTTGTTTAACCCTTGTAATATTTCTAATAAGTTATCGTGTTAATAACTCCCTGTAACTCATAATACAGTAGTAAAATTTTACCTTATAAAATAATTTATCTACATTTCAGTGCATCAACATCTTCCAATACAATCTGTCCATCCTCAGTGTTGCCATAAACCAGTCATCTCCAACCTTTTTCCACGTCTCGTGATAATACCCGCCACCAGTCCCATGAACACCTGATTCAGCATTCTTATTGCCCGCATGGTATATAACCGACCAAATAGCCTTGATCTCGTCTGGCGCGACCTGCTCCATTTCTGGAGGGCCGATGTTGTGAATCGCCTGTATTTCTTTGTTCTCATTGTTGAAGAAGGCAGCCCATTCATCTCGCGACGACCATGAAAATGTCGTGCCGTCCCTTGTAATCACGCTTCCATCAGGGTCGTGGAACGAGTATGTCGCATTGGGGAGCATGATACTGTCAAACTTGTCCCATTGTTGAGTGTCAGCGAGACGACAGTATTTAGCCTTCTTCTGCGATATGATGGCGTAGGCCTCTGGTGAAACTGCCATTTTCTCTTTGAAGTAGATCCGAGTTACTGTTTCTTTAAACTTCAGTAATAACCGACTACTAAACAAAAATGAATATGATCGTTTTGCGAGATAGTGCGGGGTTTTTGTGAAGGAAAAAAGTGAAATGAGACGAGAGATCTTCACTCAAGTCGTGTTCATATATGGACAGATAAGTTGCATTAGTCAGGCTTGGCTTTCTCACTCACTGTAACTCCATATCCTTGCAGTTGCGGTGCTGCTTCCTCTTCTGGGTGTTTTGTTCGGACAAGTTTCTAGACCGGGATAATTTGCTGACACGACTCATACATATCACAGATAAAGTTTCACATCGTCCATTTATCATTCAATGGAAAACCCGCCTCAAATTCTGTTCTTCAGACTATGTACATGATCAACCAATTTTATGGTTATGTCACTCAATCCAATTGCCGACAATACTGTATTGCAAACCCAGCTTCTAGTTGGAACTAGCCCTGTTGTACTTGCCAAGAATGTTCATACCTCTCAACGAGGCAACAAAGAGCACCAAGGTGACAATTTCCAATAACATGACACCCAAACTTGCAGCATAGGTAAAGGTCTGCAGGAGAAGCGATTAGTACTTTGAATCTGATCAATGATGTAAATGGTTATCTCACCATTTCTGTACATAAGCTTGCCCAAGGTATGTAGCTTTGTCGCGAATTGTTCTGGCATGACCAAGACCAAAGATCCCAGTGATTGTTCTTGAGGACTTCTTTATCAACGATAAGGTAAACCGATGCTGCGATCCAACCAGCGATGACAAGTCCGGAGCTAACAAAGACAGCGACGTTGTGTACTGCTCCATCGCGCATCGAGCGGAACTATGACATAATTAGATATGGTATGACTGGAAACTCTGGGAACACTTACGAAACTGAGACGCGTGACGAGAGCGACAATTTGAACGACGGGTGCAAAAATGGCCATAGCCAGCATGAGCCACGTTGACAGCATCTTGATAGAGGGCCATCGAGTTCTCACCCAACCATCTTCGTTCCTGTCAATGGAGTTATGTGTTGTTTGCCAAACATTGACTCCATGTGCCAGTAAACCAAGAATACTCAGATTGACGAGGAGAATGAGAACTCGCAAAGCGAGGCGGATGCTATCCAGAGCACCTCCTTTCGACTTGGGCGGCGCCCGTCGCTGTTTGAGAAGAGCTTGTTCATCTGAACTCAGACGAGCTGCCTTTTCGACATGCGCATTGTCGACTTCATCATGAGGGTCAAGTCGGTTGGAGTATGACTCGTATCCGGAGGGCTCGCTCAAGTCCATGATCAAAATAGAGTTGTTGGATAATCTTATGTCTAGTGCTCCAAATAGGCTTTTGCACGCGGGGACCTTATATTCTTATTTGTTTGTCATGTGTCAAACTTCCAGTGGCGCTTGGCTTCGGGACAGAATAGAGGTAATCGGCGAAGTCAGCCTCTTGGCGTGAGATGAGACAAGCCTGACAGTCAACACTGCCTCATCGTATAACCAATAGCATTGGAGGGAATTTGAGCAAGCTTACCATCAGCCCTAGGAGAAAAATCCTCATCCAAAGTCCCAAATCTAATTGCAGAAGGATTTGATTAGTTTTGCACTTGTCCCACTGAATTGCTGATGCGTGGCGCAGTTTCATCAGCACTAAACGACCACATTACCGTTAGTGTCCCACTAAATGGAGGAACTTACCGACCCATGACCCTTGTCAGAGCTCTATTTCTGTCCGGGCTGAGTGATCCTTTCGACGTGGAGCAATTTGCACCAGTTGGTAATCGTGAAAATGTCTTTAACTTAGTTATGCATAACATGACAAGTCTGAGCAACCACAGCCTCACCGACTGAGATAAAGAAGGAAGATTTCAAATTAGATACACAGTAGTGCTGACATTAGACGGGGGCTGAAAATATTTGGTCACCGACAATCAGATATCGACTTGTCTTGACCAGAAGACGAAACATATAAGAACAATTCTATCTCTGTTGAGAAACGATCATCATCAACAATCAATTCAGCATCATCAGTCACTTACAGCAATATCTCAACAGCTTCTATTTCTTACTACAAATATTTCATTGATACCCTTTTCATATTCACCACCACTCAACAACCACTAAAATGCAGTTCACATCTATCCTCCTCCTTGCCAGCACAGCTCTCGCAGCTCCTTGGGCACCTCAGTCTTCCGCCCACCAGGCTAGAGCTGATAGCATTGATGACATGCTTCCTCCCATTGTACCAATCAACACACGAAGTGGTGACCGAGATCTCATCTCCAAGATCATCACCGCTCCTACACAAGCCGAACGAGTCAAGCTCTTGAACGAACCTGGCGATTTCGTCTTTGACTTTAGAGCCGCCACTGGAGCTGGAGAGTCCAAGGGAAAGGGTGGTAGATCCGTCTCTGCTACTTCGCTTACCATGCCTGCTCTTATTGGCAATGGTGCTTCTATGACTGTTGCTTTCCTCGGTCCATGTGGAATGAACACCGCCCACGTCCACAACAGAGCAACCGAGCTCAACATCATCGTCAAGGGCCGCCTCGTCACCAACTTTGTTGTCGAGAATGGCGTCAAGCCCATCGCCAACACCATGGACACATTCCAGATGTCAGTTTTCCCCCAGGGTGCCATTCACCAAGAGTTCAACCCTGATTGTGAGGATGCTGTCTTTGTCGCTGCTTTCGACAATGTCGACCCTGGTGTCAGTCAAGTCGCACAAAACTTCTTCTCTCTCAATGGAGATGTCGTTCAAGCTACACTGGGCGGTGTCCAGACCATCGATGGCAAGGACATTGAGTCTTTCCGTGAGCACATCCCTGCCAACATTGCTCTTGGTATCGATGTTTGCCTTAACAAGTGTGGTCTCAAGAGGAAAGCTAAGCGAGACTTGAGTGAGCTGTTGAACTAGAATGACATTGGAATGTTTATGCGGGTAGTTGTGGTTTGAGTGTCGGATACAATGCTCTTGTACATACTTATTAGTTTCATGTCTATAATTTAGCGCCTGTTATAAATTCAACTTTTTAGATTGACAATCCGTAATATCTACGCTAGCTAGTCCTGGGATCCAGAGATTCTTAATCCCATGTGAAGTATTGAAATGCGTTTCTGTCGGATATCAATTATCATTCCCACAAGCCCATGAAATAGCACAATTGAATTTACAGAGCACGCATCTAAATCTCCAAACTTTAGGCAAGCGGCCTGGCATTTAGAGCCTCCAAACCCATCCGTTTCTCCTCCTCAAGTATTACATCGGATAATCTCAGGCCCCGCTCATTGTCCGAGTCACAACCTTCGGTGGGCGGATAAACAATCGTCCTAGCGCACTACTCCACTCTCGTATTCACATCGTCACATCCATTCACGCTATCCTTCTCTATTCCTAATTACGCCAACTCTAGCTCTTCGCCATGTCTTCATCCACCTTCACACCATCATCCTTCCCTCTTTACTCCTTCAACAACCACCCGCCCTCCAAAAGAGGCGGCTAATCGCGCTACAGTCCGCTATAAAATTCCGACTTGTACCTATTGAACGCGCGCGTAAAGCCTCCTTCTTTAGAACAACCGGGGACTGTAGAAGGGGTCTGTTCTGTCTCGCAGTTTTCTCGCTGGAGGCGTTACGGACCGCCTGTCGTCGACGCTGTTCTTCTATTTGGGACCGGGTTTTGTTCACCAGGTAAGTCTCTTGTGGATATACTAACCGTAGAAATGTCGGTCGATTTGCGTCACAGCTCCAAAGCTGTTGCGGCATGGCTCCAAGACGACACGATGCGATTTTTAACAAAGGCCGATCCCAAGACGAAATCCATCATCCTTTCCGCCAAGTTCAATACAGAGGCTGCTTTCTTCGATCTAGAGGTGCCTGTCACACTCAAGGGCTTAGGAAGCAACACCAAGGCCTTTCTCCGTATTTGCGCTTCGACTATCGCGTCCCTGGTGCTGTCAAGGAGCCCAACAGCTATGCCGGCAGGGATACAAGACGAGTTTAACTCAACCCCTCTCGGCCTCGACTTTACATTAAACGATCCTCCTGCTCTTATTGTTTCCAGTCACGCTCCAGAGCCGTTGTCTGCAACTCGAAAACTCTCCAGAGATGTTCTCGATTCAATACGCGATCTATCAAAGACCACAACCTTCTCCATCTACATCGAAGCGTGCGGCGCGCCTACCAAGTTACAAGATATCAGCGATGCAGTTGGCCAAGGCCTGTTTATTTCTCATACGATACAACACAATATCAGCAGTATGTACGGCGGATTGGGAGGAAAACTCCTCGATCCCGCGGTTAGACCTTTACCACCATCATACGACGAAGCGGCAGCATCTCCTCCCCCGCCTCCCCCGATCGACCGGAGCAGTCAAAAGCGTGCTCGCCAAGACAGCGATTCCGAACGGAAAGACAATACCACCCGTCTCTGGGATGCAATCCACGCAATGTCAAACCGAGTTGAAACATTGGAGAAGGAGAACGAGATGCTGAAGCAGAAAAACACGGAATTGTTAGGTGACCTCAGCGATCTCCGAGAGAAATACAGCACGTCACAGAAGACCAATATGGAACTGGTTGAAGGCATGGGCACTCTTCAAGGGAAGTATGATGCATTGGAAGATCGTCTTACCGAACTGGCGACGAGAAATGAGACATTTGAGGACACATATGATGCCAGGTTGGTGGAGTTGCGTAACGATATGGATGACTTCGAAGGGATCGTTCAGTCCGTCGAGGCCGGGCAGATTACAGAGGAATCAATGAACAAGATCGAGAAGCGTGTTATCGAGGAGATGTTGAGACGGCTTGCCGAGGGGTAGGTCGGGAACTCTGAACTCCCCAGAATGCCGTCGACCGTTACAAGTACGCCACATCACTTCGATCCACCCACTGTTGATGGATCCCAAGATGGGCAAGTCGTTGCTCTATTAAGCATCTATGTTACTCAACCTGTCGGTATCTTGCCCCATAGACCGGGCAATTAAGCAGCGACATCTGTTCAACAAGTCGGAGCTCACCCTTACACCAAGTAACGCCCGCCCTCGACTACAGCACGCTTTCGACAATGTCAACACTGGTGCAGAATGAAACTAGAGGAGCTGCACTAGCTAGCTGGTAGGTCGCCTTGCCATCTTGCCGAGCGTTCTTTATGTCGTTTACTTATTGCCATAGCTCAGTATCCTCCTATAAACTCTTGCCATTATCTCAACCCTCTCCCCATACCGCCCCGCCCCAGCCTATTCCTCCATCTTGATCACTACTCTCCCTCGACGCTACGATCAGACCCCCGACACCACCCTTCACTGACTCGGGCACGAGTGTCATGGAACAATTTTGCTCCAGTCGCGTAGCGACCAAGCTGCTCGGTGTCTGACGTCAGTCAATAGCTGTTCGCTGCTGACGTCCACCGGATGGGGATGGGTTGCTTGCAATGGCCAGAAAGGCCGCGAAGACATGGAACTTGGTGGCAAAGCGCGATGGGACTTGTACTGCCATAGGCACTCACATTTATCTGATGCTATTTGCATGGCTGGTAAAGTGACAAAAACGCATGGATTTATGGTTGGACAGAAATGCATCGCTTGGGCTCATCTCGTTCAGCTTGCAAGATGATCAGTCGTCGAAGTCTAGCGCTTTTACAACATAATTAGGTCGTACTACTTACAGTATTAGACAATTTACCTAGATGCTACCGCTGTCTATTCGATTCTCTTAGCCCATTGTACACCATCATCTCACTATATATCCCACGTCTGAACCTATGCCGAAGTTGGTGAAGTAATTGTAGAGTATCCACTGACATCCACAACATTGTGGGGAGAATGAAACGTTCAAATAACCAAACAAATAAAAGGCTCGTAATGGAAACTGGGATTCATATGGTACGTCTTGAGATTATAAGCAAGTATTAGCAGATAGTCAAGAAAGTTATATACAGTATATCAGAGGATATGTTGCCATTGGTTGACACCTGGTGCCATCATCCAATTTAGAAATACAGAGTGTAGAACATCAGCATATGAATTTTAAGCCCAATATTGCTTGAAATGAAGCAGGTTATAAGAGAATGCAGCTCGGATTTAGATTCTGGCCATTAACCATGACTGTCTCGTCTTGGACCCTTTCGAGCCTACCTCCTCCAGCTGCTTATTGAAGGCCTGTTGTACACCAACATAGGTGACAAGCAATTCTTTACTAAAGTGATGAATCATGAGAGGATCTTGCAAAGAGCTACAAATGCTTCATCGGGAGACGATGGAAGCTCATTGTTAATACCATATTGCCGACGTTCTTTATCCGATATCGTGGCAGGGTCGACTGAGGTCAAGTCAGCTCATGATAAGGCAAAAGCAGTATACATACATACCAGTGCAGTTACTAAGAGTCAATTCTGTTTTCTCCCTTATGCCGTCTAATCCGGAACCTAGCATCGCCGCCATGTACATGTACATCTGTGCAGATGCATCCGGCAATCGCATCTCCCAGCATCCAGAGCCACGCTTCCTGATAGGTACTTCTCGATTGTCCACACCCCATGCAATGCATCGACCTGTGCACCATTGGCTGGGGCTGGTGCGGTCATAACTCTCCGGTCTGATTAAAGCAAAGGCACATAGAGCTTCAATATGGTTGATGATACCAGCAAGAAAATGGTTCTCAATTTCTTCCACGGCACGCTCACTGCTCTGCAAAGAAATGGCCGTATGTAAACCGTTAATGCTGGGTTGAGACGGATTGAACGTGACATGTATATTATTCTGGTGAGAGATCTTTCTGACCGTCTCTTTAGTTATTGTTAGAGCATCGATGGATTCCATCGGGGACAATGATCCTAACACGAGTTCGTATGAATTCGGGCTTCCTTCGCAATGGAATTGTTCAACTGGTATCCCTAGATGTTCGAGTTTGGTCGTGATGTCGCATAAGACAGGGAGCATTCGTGAATCAAGCGACCGAAAGCCAGAAGATTGATGTATTTGATCTTCCAAGTCAGGGTAAAGCTGTAGATGTGGGCTGCAAGTGAACTCTAGTTCGAACCCGACACGAAATCTTAATCCCAAACCATGCGCCTGCGCAATTGCTTGGTACAGTGTTCGCCGCGGACACATTGGAGCAACAAACCTGTGCTCGCCCGGGCTTAGTTCTTTATACACAGATGCCAAATTTCCAAAGTAGCAGAACATGACGGCATTCTGAGGGCTGTGTAGGTAGATGGAGCGAAAGTCAGGAAATAGAAGACACTGCCCTACTGGCCGTTCAGGCTCGTAGTGAGTGAAGGGCAAAGCCATGTCTATCATCGAAAGGTAGTGTCTACAAAGGCCCAGATACCGTTTTTGCTCGAGAAGTTGTTTAAAGTGTCTGATTGTCAAAACTCTGACTCTGACTGTAGAAGTATAGTCAACCCACTGAAGGTGGATAAAACGAACTGCTGGCTCCTTGTCTGTAAACATCTGGAATATTCCTTGTCCAGTGACAAGAAGTGCTTCATCAGAGTGACCCATTCTAGGCTCATTTGTCATCGAGGTTAGAATAGATTGCTAGTGGTGTTGGTTGTTTGAAGGATACAATGTAAGATAACAAGTGGAACAGAATGTTGCTGTCAAACGCAGGAATGTCGGGCAGTGACGAAGCCTCACGCCCTCGATTGAAGGATCTTTTAAACCGTGGAAGGGTTCTATTTGGGCCTGGGATGAGTTAGCTGAAGATAAAACTTCTACTTGCAGATGAGATTCACAAATCTTCATTACGTGTAAGAGAGCTGCAGAGGTCTGCTGCACGTCTAGTGGGTGCTAGTGGCACACATAACAGGGTATGGATTTACAATCTTCACAATGAAACGATGAGGCAACTGCTATCTCACACATGCACATACCTGTTTTGAGAGACTTTGTTAATAACTCAAATGTTCTTTATTTTTTATATCCAATTTCTTACAGTGAGTTCTGTATTTTGAAACCCCAGTACAGTTAAATAGGCGTGAGATTCAGTTCATTAATATTAATATATAAAATAAATAACAAATAACTAACAGTGACGTGATACATGCTCATTTCCAACTTCTTCCAGCACAGATCTTATTCTCAGTTTAGATTCAAAGTAAAGTGGGAAGTGCTAAACCCCTTCCAGAGCCTCATTCACTCTGATGATCTGACCGGTGACAAGAGATGACAGTTACATCGACGCGTCACATCATGCTGCAAGCCACGCCACGTAACCATGCACCAACTGTTGTAACCCTGGTATCCATACCAGAATCAATACAACAGCCTGAAAGCGGCGTGATGTGATACATAGTGTGTATGGGCCTCAAGGTGAATTTGGGTGCCTAGATTTCCATTGGGTAGTTCTTGCTGGTGGGCTTCAATTGTATTTTAATCTCAACAAGTGGGAATTAATTTAGACACCCCTATGCTTGAAATCTAGTGGCAGAGCACATCCATTATCAGCCAAGTTCTTGTGGACACCATGAGAATACAAATCAGGCTCGGCCGGCTACAGCCTGTTAACTATTAGTTATACATTGGGCATGTTAGTCGTACCCGTCCTTCCCTTTGCAATAGTGCATATGATCTTTGAGTTACGTGATGAGGTAATGCTTGGTCAATCCATATAGTTACGGAAGTTAACAAACTTCAAAACAAGTGCATTTTAAAAGAATGTGCTCTTTCTAGTTTGTCCTTGTTATTCAGACTTGTTGAGCTCAACTGCATCAGCTAATGCCTTTGAGTCCGATAAGAAACCCCAATTTCTGCATAAGTTGTACTCTGCACTTTGAGTTGCATAGCTGGGGCTATCAGTGGCGCAAGCGTCTCTGAGCATAATTGTATCGTATCCACGGGAATGTGCGTCTTGTAAGCTAGACATGACGCACTGGTCCGTGTTCATCCCTGCAAACAACAGGGTCCGGATGCCTGCCTGGTTCAGGTACTGGGTACAATTGCAAAACGAGTCGTATAGGCCGGAGTTTCTGTTCTTGTGGATGAGTACATCTGGCCGGGAGGCAGTCTGACCTTTTTTGAACGAAGCCCGGAAGGAGTCGTACAACTCTGCATTCCATGTACCTCTCATCAATGCTCGACCAGCGTCAACCTCATCTCCACTCTCCAGCACAACTCGACCAAGGTCGGTTCCAGGTGCCCCAGGACGAGGTACTTCGCCGCATTCTATCGTGGCCCTGCCCGCCTCATGACGCCGTGAAGACAAACCATAGTCGTTAGCGTTACAATTTGCTCTCCAACCAAACACACGCATACATGCGGGCGGTATTGATGGAAGGTCCTCCTCTGTGATACCCCAGTTCAACCAGATAATCTGGATGTTTCCTTTGCGCGCTGCTGGTATTGTGTACTGAAGGAGTACATCTTGAACAGCATTTAGAGCAGGGGGGATTAGACCAAGCAGATTCTTGGATAAAGAGTAGTTTTGCATGTCGATAATAAGTAGTGCAGTCTTGGCTGGATCAATAGTAATATTACTAATTTCACATTTCAGATGCAGTCGAGGTTGAATTGGTACTGATGTGTGGTGAGTGATGGGGATGTGTGAGATCCCAACCCGAGTTGGCAGACCAAAGCCAAAAGTTGCCCGGGCTGCCAACGACACATACTTGATCATTGCGAGGAGGGGGTGGCGATTTCGCCTTCGTTTCTGACATTTGTGATGTCTAATGCGTGGCGTGCAGCATAGAACAGCGTGTAGGAGATACACAGGAAGGTAAGACATGATAGCTTCATATAGATGTGGGCAACACCATTTTGTGACACGGCAGCTACCGTGACGGCCCTTCAGAATGAGGCTTGCAGGCAATTTACAAATCGGGCCTCACTCAGACGCCAAGAAATGTGCAAGTCAATTGTCGCAGAAATCGATAGCCTATTCTAGGGTGTGCATGACCTGCAAGTCCTTGTGTTGAATAGTGTCAAAAGGAAGCTCATGGAAGTAGCTTAAAAAGGCTATTGTCATCAAAGATGACAGTTGCCACCTATTGCCACAGGCTTAGCAAGCAGCTTCTAGTTGATTCCACATAGCACAGAAAAGACATATAGAGCTTGCTTTACACCTCAAGTAGCAGCAGAAACAACAATAATTCACATGAACATCTGACACCTTGTTGGTTGTGACTCGGGGCGCTCCCTGAAACATCTCTTAGGTACATGCATGGTATATGACATAAGCGGGTACGGAAGGCCAGTGTCCTAAAAGTTTAGATGCGATGTTTTTCTTATTAGTTTAATACTAATGTCGATATTATTATATAGTTAGCTTAAATATATAATAATTATAATTAGGACTAACGTGTATGATAAGCATGTGTCCCAGACAAGCATGTGTCCCAAAAATCCCTCACCTTATAACATTTCCATCTGATCAGATACTTCTCAACCACCAAGTATGACACAGTCTTCAAATGAAGCTAGAATCCTTCTTTCCCTTCAGGCCCTTCAAAATAACCCAAAACTAAGTACCCGACGCGCTGCTACTATTTATGAAGTTAACTACCGAACCTTACAACGCCGCCGTAATGGCATTCAATCGCGACGCGATTGGATACCGAAGTCACGGAAACTATCTGATCTAGAAGAGCAGATAATAGTCCAGTTCATCCTTGATTTAGATTCGCGAGGATTTCCCTCGCGACTGCGTTTTGTGGAAGAAATAGCCAATTCCCTGCTTGCCGACCGTAACGCGTTACCTGTCGGCAAGCGCTGGGCTCATAACTTCATCAAGCGACAACCAGAGCTAAAGATACGATTCTTTCGGAGATATGACTACCAGAGAGCTAAATGCGAAGATCCTACGATTATTCGTGGCTGGTTTCGGCTTATACAAAATACAATTGCGAAGTATGGTATTCGATCAGATGATATCTGGAACTTTGATGAGACCGGCTTTATGATGGGCATTATACAGTCCGGGATGGTTATTACAGGCGCAGAAAGGCAAGAAAGACCAAAATCAGTGCAGCCAGGAAACCGTGAATGGATTACTGCGATCCAGGCGATCAGTGCCGAAGGTCAATTGATCCCGCCGTTCATCATTGGTTCAGGTCAATATCACCTGGCGAACTGGTATCAAGAATGCGACCTCCCCGGTGTTACGATCTGAGCGGCTACGTCACGTGTACCCCACACTCACTTCCCACTACCGCACAATTTCCCCATCACCATATCCAATCAATAAAGGACCGACACTTGCAGGACCGACGGCGCTCCAGGACCGCGTCGCTCCAGGACCGACGACGACCTCAAACATCGTCGCTCCCACCACAACACCAGTAGTATATATACATTCGCTTAGCGCTAGATAGTACGATGGCCTACCAGCTATTAACAAAACTTCTTTACCTGAATACGCCTAACCCGCTCTATTCACTATTAAGAGACGTGACACTTCGCAACGCTCAGTGACAACGCCCTACGACTCTGCCAACATAAACCAGTACGGACTAGTTTATCCCTTGGGAACCTTCACCCGTCACACCCGGCGATTGGGTTATTGCAACAAGCCAAAATGGATGGACAAATAACGAGCTAGGTCTCGAGTGGCTAAAGCACTTTAATCGGTCTACAATTAACCGATCAGTTGGTTCCTATCGCCTCTTGATCCTTGATTGTGACGGGTGAAGGTTCCCAAGGATAAATATTTGTGTGGAAACTACTGGTGTTGTGGTGATGTTTGAGGTCGTCGTCGGTCCTGAGCGACGATCCTGAGCGCCGTCAGTCGGATTTATGATTGAAATGAAATTGTGCGGTAGTGGAAGTGAGTGTGGGGTACACGTGACGTAGCCGCTCAGATCGTAACACAAATGCAATTTTACAGGCTATACATTACTACAATATCGCTTACTACTGGGCCGAGTTGCTGATTGGTCAAACATCCACTTGGGGTTAGTTGGGGTTAGCATCACATTTAAGGTTTACAGCGGTCTGGCAAAAGGGGCTCTATATTATAGAATTGAGGGTTATCACAGCATTTACTACTTTATTCTGTTTTATTACTGCAATCATCTAACCACTACTGAAGAGCAATGGATGAGTATATCAAGGTTGACGATGAGCACCGTATGCTGATTTGCCAGAAATGCAAGACAGCACTCCGGCCAGACACATTCGCAGGCTGGCGGTCCATTCCATTTCCATCCACACAGCCTCTTTGAGAATGGATGGGCGTCCATGTAGGCCCACCGTGGATGGAATGGATGGAAATGGACGCTAAGAGTGGGCCCGTGGAATGGATGGACGTGGAAATGGAAATGCGTGGACGCTATAAAGGGACAGTACACGTGATCCTCCCACCTGTTGCCTCCCGGGCCTCCGCAAAGCTCATTTCAGCTAACACATCAGTCCCTGGCACCTTTATATCCTCAAGGAGCTTCTCAGTGCTCTTAATATAGCCTCCGCAATGCCATGACCTCACCGTCTGTGTCATCCCGATCGTACTAGCGTCCAGCCTGGCACGATCGTCACGAACCATTCGACCACACGTTGAGAAGAGCCTCTCAACATCGGCAGACATAGGAAGGACAGAGAGCACATCGAGAGCCATCTGTGACAGACGTGGATACTCTTCCCGTCTCTCATACCAATAGCTAATAGGATCTAGGATATTCTGGTCGGGCTTGTGGACGTCACGGAACCAATCGCTGTATTCGTCGCCAACAGCATGTGTAGAACTGCTAGCCGCGTCCTCGGCTTGCAACAAGGTAGTCAGCGATGAAGGTCATTGTAATAGAGTCAGGGCCTGACGAGATTCTTCACAATACTCGTCAAAGGGATTCCGATATATGCGCCGTTTCTTCCTGACCGGCTCGCCGCGTTCTCGATCTCGAGAGATAATTCGCGGCTCGTAGTGAGACCGGTATAGTTCTTCTACAAGGGACTTTGCAGTTTGGATCCAGTCTAGACGGTCTGCCCACACGTCCTCGAAATATCCCCAACGATACGCTGGATGAAGTGCAATGGCGGCATAATAAACCGGCGTCTCGTCAAGCCGCGAGTAGTACTTGTCAAGCTTTTTCCAACAGAGGTTAATGTTAACCTTGAAGTGCTCGGGATCGGGATATCGATGGGCAGCAGCCTTATATACCTCCATTTTGCCAAGAAGATATTCATAGCCAAGAAGGGTATCCCACGGGCACCCATATGCCCCAATGTATCCTTCCTTCCGCTTGCGCTGCTGACCGTCGCCTTCGAGAGTAATCAAGACGTGCTCGAAGTGTTGAAGGACCTCGTTAAATAAGGAGATAATAGCCCAGTCCTTCTCCTCGAGTTTGTTCTCGTCCCTGAGGCAGAGCGGCATCTCGTTGCTTGACTTCTTTCCCCTCAATACCAACCCCTCCCACTCGCTCTTCTGCTCATACTAAAGGTCCTCGAGGAAGTCCTTTAGGAGAAGGGCACGCCGAATCATATAAAGAGTGGAAAGCCAACGGGTAACCACATCAATGATAACATCAAGAGGTTTTTTCGCTCGAACCACCGGATCGTCAGACTTGCTGTACACGGTAAGCTAAAGAGACCGGAGGAGATTGGTAAGCGAGTCCGAGCGGTGGATCCAGAAGATGAGGTTATGAAGTTTCCCAACTGGTCCTTTCCGTCTCCATAGCTCGTGGGACTTCGCGTCAAGGGCCTCGTTCCCTTGGATATCGTCCTCGAAGGCCTCGGAATTATGGCCAAAAAGAAGTGCTTTAACGGCGAGATTGAGGATATGGCCAAAGCAGCGCAATCGCCGAGTTTTACCCTCGAAACCGAGCGCCTTCCCAATTTCTTCCATCGCAGTGTCGTTATTGCTGGAGTGTGAAATATCCTACCTTGTGGGTTATGCCGTAGCTTCGAAGGACCTCGACCACGTGGGTGGCGATATTGTCACCAGAATGGCGATCGACAAGTTCAGGAAGGCCAAGCACAAGCTTCCCTGGCTGGCCAAGGGTATTGAGCAAGTAGCAACAGATTCCATACAAAGCGTGGCGATTATTGGACCTCCAACCATCGAACGCAATATGAAGTAAGCCTGGAGCTGTCGCTAATACTCGCTTGATCTCAGCCTTGTTTTCCTCGTACACCTGAAGAATACGCCTGCGGACGGTATTGTGGGTAATATGCGCTTCGGTTGTCTTCACGAGTGGATTAAGATATTCGAAAGCGGCGCGGAGGTATGGATCTTCACTTTGTCGGAAAGAAGAGTTGCTGTTGATGATCCACGAGACTACCAAACGCTGGAAGTCTAGCCGATCAAAACGGCCAATGATCTGGTTTGCGATCTGCTGCTCTCGCGCGTCACGGGTATTCAACTTCATCATCTCGGCAATATTCCTCGATGGTGTCTTCTCCTTTGCTTTGCTAGGCGGCTTCCGTCTTCCGGAAGGGTCGCAGACCTTGTGGTCATTCCAGAGATGAATCTCCGCGTTCTGCGTACCGCTCGAGGCCGCCGAATGAGGGTTTGGCCTGCGACTGTCAACACAGACCTTGCAAACCCATCGCCGCTTTGTATCGTCATCGCTCTTCTCGATATCGTAGCCGAATTGCCATATCCACGACGATGTAGACGCACAGCGTCGGGGTTGCGTGTAGCCAGGGAAGTCTTTCCAAGGGAAGAGGTCCCACGAGTTCTTCTTATCCTCTTGGTCTGGCGGCTCGAGCACCATAGAGCTGATAATTGGGCTCTCAGCCATTCTACGCGGTACAGAATGCAGTTGCATGGAGATGCTCGAACGCGGCGCCATGACGCGAAATGTCCACGACCCAATAGTTGTTATGTTCTGTTTAAAAATACCTTAATTTGTATGTGAAAATGCCTGGTATATAGGTACTTGAGATCTCTACCGACCATGGCCAAGTTGGTCTACCCTGAATTACAGGGTATTTTAGGGACTAGGCTAGGGAACCCCCTACCAGTCCATCCCCCTGCTTCCATTTCCACCTATCCATTCCACGGAACCCTGGCGTGGATGGATGGATTATGTAACGGCCAGCTCCATTGAATGGATGGAAATGGATGCACGGACCATCCATTTCCACGCCGTGGATACGTGGACGGTGGACGTGGAATGGATCGCCAGCCTGCACATTCGCAAATCACTTTCGACAGATACACAGACTAACTGGCAGTATACTACGAGATATCATTGATCATCACATTGGCAGAGACGTAGTAGATCCAGTTTACTCGGAGCTTCCAAGAGATGGTAGTGCAGTTATCAGATGGCTCCCGGTGTCGAGAGGGTACAGCTGCATTAAGTGTAGGTTTCTAACGGTAGCACCAGACAATATCGTCCGCCACTGGAGAGAAGCAGAGCATGGAACAGCAGAGACTCGATGGGAAGATGTTATGCTGCAGACTTGGATGGGCGGGAGGTATGTTCGATACTGGATCGTTCGAGACGACAGCGACACCAGCATCATGCCAGATAGCGCCGATATTATGAGACGCAGTGCTATGGAGGAGATAATCGCCAGTAGTGAGGCGCGATTGAAAGAAGAGGATGCTATACGGCTCCGGAAGGGCGACTTGGAAGAAGATATTGACCGTGATTCGTCGTGGGTAAAGAGACTACGTTGGGTACGGCACTTTGGCTCCCGGGACTTGCTCAGTATCCACGACGCAGCCACATGGGTACGAGCAAGGGCAGTAACTGGCAATGGGGCCGAGAGAGGCGAGCAAGTAATTCGTGAACAACTGTTACTCGGTCGACTTGGGCAGAGCTTCGACCGCGAGGTAGACCGCTGCTGCTGGCGACTCGATAGCGTGCCGACAGAAACGCTACAGTGGCTCGCCAGTATCACAGCAACAAGTCCGAGCGGCGTGCCGTTTGGCAAAAAAGGAAAGGAGGCATCGATGACCAAATATCGTTCCGTAGGTCACCGCTACTTAAGCTTTTGCTGGAGGTCATGCCGTATCGGTCGTGGAGAGGCATTTCGACGCTGGGCTGTTCAGTTTACAGATGAGCAGTGGAGCTTGCTGCACGATGTTGATGAAGAACTTGAAGGAGATGCATTTCCCAGCAGCCGGGATAGTGGGTTCTGCAGCGGAAGAAATGTAGATACAGATGATGAGGATGAAGAAGTTGGCGAGTGCGAAGAGGAGCTTGACGATGGCGGTATAAGCAGTCCGGTGCACAATGCGCTTGATCGCGCTATATTCCGGTTTATTGTTTCTTCGATTAAAACGGAAGTTGGGGGGAATTTATATACGAACCCGCTGCTATGCTTTTGTGCAGCACTTGGTATCAGGCAACGTCCGCTGGGTTACACAGAGCCGCACTTATATACAGGCATGCTAGCTGGTATACTATGGTGAGCCCGGCTGTTTTTTCTGGAGGATGCGTTTGAGGATCAGCTGCAGGATCAGGGCGAGGTTGGGGTGAAGGCAGTACTTTCATTTAAGGAGCAACATGCCGTGTGGATGTGCGTCGGTAGTCATACCGTTATAAGCACAATTATCGGGTGGATGGCTTACGGGAAAGGACACCGCCAAAAGATGGGAGGGCAGCCGTCGATACGGTGGGCAGATGACGAAGAGGCGCTGTTTCATATGGGTGAGGAGGTCAATATCGAAAAGTTCACCCGCACGCTCCGCGGTCAAGTTACAGAGGCACAAAAGATGCTGGACCGGCTGTTCGGGGGATCATGGCAGAAAGTTAGCGGAACGATTGACATAGGGAGGATCACCGACAGCATGGTGCGGCTCGGAGCAGGTCAGTCATTTGCAAGCAATCCGAAGAACAGTTGGTTAGAGCCCGGGCCGGCAAAGGTGATGCGACTGATGGGAACGTCGATATGGGATGCAGCGCGGAATCGGTGGAAGCGGCAGAAGGTTAGAATATGGCTCCGCGATTTACGGCTGTTTCGAGAGATATTATACATACTCACACACACATGGGGCGGCCTTCCGGGTAGGGGGCCGGAGGTACGGTACTGCGACTCGTGGCATAATACGTAATGTATTTGCACTGGATGGGCAGATCATGCTCGTCACAGACCAGGACAAGATAAAGGCGATCCGTAACAATGGCCAAAAGGTAGCAAGGTTTTTGCCCGATCCGATTGGGCGGATGATCATGGCATATATATCGTGGCTGATCCCGGCAGAAAGAGTACTAAGGCGGGAGCGTCAGCTCAGGTCCGATCACAGGTGAGCCGGTAGACTGCAGAGGAAGCTATAACATCGTATGGGATCTGCAGTCGACGCACGAACAGGGATCGCAAGGCAGCACTATGCCGTACATATCGGCTTTCCGGGCAAGCTTCAACCGGAGATGATTGCGACTATCCCAGCTGCAACTCTGAGTTCATTTGCACTCCCAACATCATTGATTAACCCCTCCGACTAGACAATAGATATAATACAGAACGAGTTACTACCAAGGAATATATAACATAATAGTGTAAAATTATGGGTATTTAACTTCTTATTAGCTTCTCTTAGTTATTGTCTAGATATTATTCTTAAGAAAATGTTCATATCGTCGTCAACCTCAAATATTCCTAGCCAATTAAGATCTGGTGATATACGGGGCTCTGATTCAGCCAATCATAAAATTCAAAGTGTAGCTATCTCGGACAGATGGGGCCATCCATTTTTAGCTAGTGCACACACTGTTGCAAAAAAAAATGGGGTCATGTGTTTTCCCTGTGACCCATTGTGGCTGGTGAATATGGCGGTATGACCAGGAAAATTTCGCGTGGCGAATCGCTGCCTGAGGGGTACGGAACCACATTCTTCCGAGTCCTAGAGGGCCCCTGATGCGTGAATGCCTGTATTCATTCACCATTCACGCACGCTCTCCTCATTCACGTCACCAACATCACATCACACTCTGCTGCGTTTTCCCTTTCGCAATGTTAGTGTCTCTCTCAACATCTTCTTCTCTGTCACTATCTTTACCGGAATGTCATTTCTCAGCACCATAATATAAAACATAACGACGCGACAATACCTCAAAAAACCGCTCACCAAGAGAAACCTGTGCAACGCGCTGCAGCCGTCATAAAATTCCGGTATATACCTGCCTAACGAGTCTTGACTCCTTTGAGTCTTTGCTCCTTTTGCAGAACAGTCGGGGCTTGTAGAAGGGGCCTGTTTGGGTCTTGCGGTGCACCCGGAGTCCAACAGGTCGCCTGTCTGCCGAGTCGGGTACTTCTCTTGGTCTGTGTTGTTGAGTTTGACTCTCAAACTTTTAGGTGAGTCGTGTTCTCTTCGTAAAGCTAATGTAGTGATCGCAATGTCGAGTATACGCATCCAAAACACGACCGTCGTTATCGAATGGGATGTTGATAATACAACACGTTCACTGGCGACACCCGATCCGATCAACAGCACGATACAGTTTACACTACGACTCGATGCGCCTACCACAAAAGGCCAATGCGGTGCCCTTTTTGAGGTCATGGTACCCGTCAGATTCAAGGATAAAGGAAAACACGCGTCAATATACCTTCGCTTGAGCCCTTTGTTCATCAGCTTCTTTGACTTTACCATCAAGGCGGAACCGTCTGATGATATCAAGACCACCTTCTCCAACGCCGTGACATGCCTCGATCTTACACTAGAAAAGCACATTGCCTTCCTGGCTCCTAGGTATGTGCAAATGCCAGTCACAGCTGCTCGCCCACGCTCTGGAGCAGTGCTGGATGCACTTCGGGAGCTGTCTTGTGCACCCCGTATGCGGATATACGTCAGTGAAGAGGTCATCACCACTGCTCAGCTCACTCTTATACAAGACGCCGTATCGCAGCGCACCCTTGAGCCATTATCTGGGCCCGACACCGACATCTCTCGAATGTTCGATGGCCTTGGAGGCAAGTCAGTCCATCTTTCTCTGCCACAAACAGTCCCAGCACTCCCAACCTACGACGACGCTGCGGCCCTCCCTCCGCCAGCCCCCCCACTCGAACGCAAAAGGCCCCGGTCGGATAGTGACAACGGTGATGATGGCGACAGCGACAAAGATCGCAGTCGGCTATGGACGAAAGTACTACGGCTCGAGTCAATAATGATGACCTACGTCGAAAAGCCACGAGCACAAGTCAATGTCGGGATGGAAGAGTTGCGAACAGAGAACACGCAGCTGCGCGAGCGGGTCGCATGCTTGGAGCATAAGGTCTTAACCTTGCAGAACAAGAATGAGGAATTGGAACGAGATATAGCCATTCTAGAACAGGCGAACAAGTGTCGCGATGAAGAGGAGGACACACAATTGATATCCATAAGCGAAGGTCTTGAGTCGCTGGAAAGTCGAGTGGATTGGATTGAACGTGGAAAGGATGATGAGGCGTTTGCTGACAAGCTTAAGGGAGTCATCTTTGACGAGTTGGCGGCTCGTGTTGCCGGCGGATGAGTGTCCATGTGTGACCCGCGCCATCAAACATTCTGCTGCCTAGAGGCGATAAGGTCCTCGACACGTACAACCAAGCACGGCATGTTGCAACTTGGGCAGGTTCATGAACCAGACCAGGCAAATGTGGTTATTGACACTTGAGCAACAGACGTCGAACTGCCGATTGAGCAGGCTAACAGACGCCGATCTGTCGATTGAGCAAGGCGCCCGAATACATCACTCGACATTTTGCCACTCCCCCATTGCTTCGTCTTGCATCGGCTCTTGACTGACGATGCGGCGTACACGAAACCAACAAGGACTGGAGCAAACGGCCAATATCCTTTCATACCATAGATCCACGACTGTACTGTACTCTATAAGGGAGGAAGGAGAAGTTGTACATGACCTTTTTGGCCTGTACAATATGTCCTTCACCGCACCGATGTCAAGCTCAACATAGAACTGCACGATTATATGACGAGAGATCAACGAGTGTGCACATTGTGATGGTGTATACCCAGTCTGCTAGCGAGTTCACCTTGACTCATGTATGCGAGCTGTTGTCCCCTTGTTCCAATGTATCGCTTCTGTCGAAGGTCTTGCGAACAAACACCCGTCGGGTAGCAGGAGTTTGACTTTTAACATGTTTTGTAGGACAGTCGTATCAATTATCGCGTTACAGCAGACATCAATCAAGACATACACTTTGATCTTTTATCTCGACAGAGTCCCCAGCTCTGCCTTGTCCTCCCATCAGCTAGCAGTAAAGCCCTGGCATCACAAGTCCCTATCCTATTCACTCTAGTATTCTAGTCGGTAACGGGGCCCGTTACTGGTTTCAGGCCAATCAAAACTATCAAACTCGACATAGGCTTCTCAAACTCGTAACGGGCCTCGTTATCAGCCAAGTCGCGTTTACAAAAAACGCGGAACGGGGCCCGTTTCGAGGCATGGTGATCCGTGCCATACATGCTGAATTCACTACGTGTAGTGAAGAGCCAATCATAGATAAGTAGAATTACCTACTCTGTAACATAACTTTAATCCTGATACCTTTCGACCACCTCGTTTTTTACTCATTGCTAATGATTTGAGTGATTGTGTATGTGGCGGTCTTTTCTCCAGATAATGTACCATCTCACTATGTTTACCCAAGTATCTTCAGAATATCGCCTTCATCGGCAAAACATCACGCCAAGTCAATTTCAGTCCCTCAGGGGACTAGAGCTTTACTACGATATCTTCTTTCAAGTTATCATTTGCATACCCTGTAGCTTTGCCTTGAACACAGACAATCGTCGTGTCGAACACCACCTCGAAGAGAAGCATTGAATGCTAAAAAATCATCGGCAGAAGCTCAATACCCAGTCAATTCCCTGCATCTTCATGAGCTACCCAAGCGAGTAGATGGATCTGTACAGTGTCCGTACCTAGACCTATTCCTATATTATCTTTGCAGTCTATCTAACCGATGTACTTAGAGTTTATTGCCTGTAGGGATTATTCTTCCCTGAATTGAAAATCGTAAAATTAATACAGCTAGATAGAGATGAATTACCAAAGCCACAACAAGAGCTAAAGCTTGGTAGACTAGGTTACCATACCGTATCACACTTATAAAACTAGTCAAACGCGTACCGGCATTGCTTGGTTCGTCATGAGCCAAGGTCGAGTCGTCGAAATATAAGACTGGCTACTAAACAAAACCGACAGGGCCTACTAACCCAAGACGGAATTGTGGCAGTTCTTATCCATCGCTTATCGATGACAACTTTGTGGTCGCTGCTAGAAATAACTAAGAATAACAGTCTAGTCAGTACTATTTGGACTTATGTTTTAACTCGTCAGGTAGAGACTCTATTAATTTGTCTTAGCGGCTATGTGAAGGATTACTACAGTTAGAATATGTATGTATGTATGTGTATTTTTCGTCCGGGGGGCCATAGGCCCCGAAAGTCCCCTATAGGGGCACAGGACGTGCTGAGCTAGAGAAATCGGTATCTATGTACACCCCCATTACAGAAATACTGATGGCCATATTCCCCATGGCGTCCAATTTCCGCAAACGCGTCAGTGAACCGCACTCAATCCAGCATATCATCGGCACAAATGGCGCATCCTATCGAGCCTGTTACCCGTCAGCGGGATGACAAGACGCGGCTGGCATATCGAAGCCGCTTATGGAGCCTGGTGTCAGGAGGGCTGAGATCAGCCTATGCATACGGCAGTCCGAGACTACCTCAAAATAGTCACGGCCAGGTGGAGGGCGTGATAGCGCCCTTTATCTGGTCGAGCACAGGTGAGAGAAAGACAAAGAAAGTAATAGAATGTGTACAAGAGAGATGCGAAAAAAAAGAAAAAGGAGAGGGGGAGAGAGTCGGAAGTGCTTCTCTGGTCGCTGTTGTCTAATGTCAAGGGTAAACCTTTCTGAAGAACGCGCTGTTCTTAGACATGCCGATAAACTTGGTAAAGTCTTTCCCTATTGCCAGATTGATAGCCGCATTTGGCGAGGGTGCTAGCCTTATCTAATGATACGGCAGTACCCTTCTACAGTAGAAGATGTGGTCCGGTACTTTATATTAGCTATATAAGCAGACCAGTTATATATTAATATAGTTAAATCTTTTGTAATATGTAGCGAAGTTCCTGTAAAGGGACCTTGCTGCTAGTAGATGGTGCAATGCTACACGCGGGAGTGAGAGCTCCGGCGGATAACCTATAGTTGCTGTGAGGTTAAGTCTCTTGTACTGCTCGGGAGCGGAGGTAGACCACTATGCCTTAAACGCTTCTTTTGGTTTCTGTCTTGCGATTCTTCGCAGATAAGCCAGCGTCGGCTGAGCGCCTTCGGGCTCGGGGAGTGATGATGCTGCTTTTGCCAGCTTGTCGGCCTGTTCGTTGCCGGGGATGTCGCAGTGTACCCAACGGACCTGTACGGCTCCATGCGATGTCGTCAGAGCCTGGAACTCGAGAAAGACGTCTTGAGAAGAGTCAGATGGTGTGCCTCGCATGCACGTGGCAGCTGCGAGGTTGTCTAGGCAGATGAAGATGTTCTGTGTTGCTGCGTCTCGCAGGTTCAGAGCAGCCTTGAGGCCCTCCAAGGCCCCGGCAGCCTCAGCGTCGAAGACCTCAGCAGGTCCAAGACGACCTGATCTGTCAGAGATGGCAATTTTGTTCTGATGAATGGTGAAGCCATAGCTGGCCGCTCCTTCCGAGGACAGAGAGCCATCGGAGTATACAACTTATGTAAGTCGAATGGCGTGCGTTCGACCGTTACAGGGTAGGTAGCTGTTGATTGGGAGAAAAGGTAGGGCACTCATTCACGTGCGTCAGAACGTGTCGGGCCGTAACACTTTCCTGCATGAGGCAAAATCGTCGGCACATGTTTTCGACTAAGATACCATTTATATCTTGGGAAAGAGGCAACTTGTACATCTTCTCTACCTTCTCTTGCAACTCAGTAGTGGTTTTGGATTCATATGTGGCTTCGATGAATGAGCCGGATCGTCGAAAGCTTTCTGATGCCTCATGCGATAGGCCATTACTAGAATTCGATAAAATGTTGCTGACGAACTTGTTCTCGCCGTTATATGCTAGTTGATTGGTATCATTCCCGACTTTAGCGATAGATTCACGGTCCTTCAGCCACCGGTGGACTTCTGAGGCGTATTTTCCCAAGGATTCTATCATGAATGTCTCTGGGTCAGGTTGCTCACATAATTTGGTGAGGTTGATGTTGGGCGCCATTCCCATTGAGTCGATGATACCAACAAGCTTGCCACGGATTCTCAGAGCCAGCTTGTTCATCAACCGTAGCTTGCAGTGAGGACTTATGGGCTGTATGTAAAAGGGCCCAGTTTAGTAAACCAAGCCAGTGGTACATGGCATTGCACTGCAGCCATCTAGAAGGGGAACAATAGAGGTTTCTGTTGAGTCTTATTGGCTGTATAGTTTTAGCTATGCGCATAATAACATTAGGACGATGGCTTCTTTTATAGATACTTTAATTATGGAGTCTGGCCACTCTACTATATAGTAGAGTTTACCTATATAGAAAAAATAAATGAATTCCTGCACATTCTTATGCTTTCACTGCTGGCAGCCGCAACATAAGTCTTTACTTAATATACCTACTGTACCTCTTCTACATAAAAGAAACGAGAACAAGTGTTGTCCGGAATGGCATTCCAACACAAACCAGAGGATTTTGCATCTTGTTGCAAAGCATGAATTAACTCTTAACGGCTGAGATCAGAAGATATACCGGCCTTTCCAATACTCGGCGCCATCCACATTTTGCCAACTCTTCTGGCGTGGGATACCATTCATCAAATTCTCGTATCTGAAATCCTGCCTTGATAAGAATGTTGACATAACTAGCGATAGTTCTGTGCTGTTTCTGAACTCCCTCCGCTAGCCAGTCAGTTACCCGAAGGCCCTCCTTCTGATAGCTATCAAGTGGCCAGTATTCTCGTCCTGACTCCGCATCAGTTACAAATTCGGCTTTGCTTGGCGCCGTGTATATAGGGTGCTCAATTGAAAAGACAAAAGTCCCTCCTGGTTTGAGAACAGCCTGCACTTGTTGAATGAGCGCGGGTAGGTTGGCAAGATAGTGAAGCGTCAGCGAGCTAAAAACCACGTCGTATATGCCGCTACAATGTTTAGAAAGGTTGGTGTTGTCGAGGTCGGCTTGTTGATAGATGATCTTTGTGTCATTGGTCATGGATCGTGCTTGATTGAGCATGTTTTCGGAAATCTCGAGCGCTCGAACCGAGTTTGCTCCAGTGCTTCGTGCCCAGCGAGCAAACCATCCGAAGCCGCAGCCGAGATCAAGAACGTCAAGGCCTTTTAGGTCTGGGATGTAAGATCTCAACCGAGGCCATTCTGGGGCCCCAGCGAGACCCTTGATGGATCGGTCAAGCGAGGAATATTCAGCGAAAAACTTGGCATTGTCGTAAATGTTTTGAGACATATGGAATACTAGTAAGATGCCAAGTCTAGTGCTGGGCTGTGATTTCTTCTTTGGCGGCTAATTTAATAACGCAAGTATTGAAAGTTAATATATCCATATTGCGGCTTTTTTATTTCTCAGCCACCCCACTTTTATCGGCATGACTCATCGGAATTCGTAGACTGGCCACTGCCAATGATGCGATTGCTAACCTTAATTCGTAAGTTGCAACTAACCCTATATATCCCTTGGATCCGAAGGAGCACCGCTTAGGTATCTTTGTAAGGTCCTGCTAGTATTAAAGGTACTTGACTACTGGTATTTTAAAGGTATTTACTTACGTATCCTAAATATTATAATTTATAAATCCAGGCTTTGATCTCTACTATTATACCTTAAGGCTGGCATCTCTGACACACAGATTCACGGCTGATGAGCACTAGAATATGCCTTATGGAAAATCTCTTGGTGGTGCTCCCTCTGAACCAAAGGGATTTTACTACCTAGCCTATGAACTTCCTTTGCATGGCCCCTGCGGATGCGTACCTTCTGCTATTATTATCACCAATCCCGAAGTCCAGGATGATTGACAAGAATAACTTGATCTCAATTACTGGATGAGCTATAAAGAAATTCAGTCGCTATGGTATATCACCCGTGATGGCTGTGCTCGTCCGCATATTGTGGTTAAATTCAAGCTTTGTCAGAAGACTGCTTGAGATTATGCTCATTCCCGAGACGGACTCGGTGTCTTTGTTGCTGTTCATCTGGGTGGATAAACGGCTAGCCTCTGGTACGCAATGCGACTAACAGTACGATACGAATCATGCTCTAAGACCGCATGCTCTTCATACTTGTGATCGGATACCAGAAGATAGTTCAGGCGAAGACAATGAGATTTCTGTTATAACTGATAATTTACCAGTAGTTGAGAATGTGCACACACATGCTAAGAGATACTGCGTAGATAATGCAACTGTCGTTTGTCTGTAGAGATCCTTAAACAAAAACGCATTTTAGACTGGCGGCAAATGACGATGTTTCTCCCCTATAAGTCTATTCATAGGCATCAATTATG
Organism: Fusarium poae; assembly: GCF_019609905.1. Lineage (NCBI taxonomy): Eukaryota > Fungi > Ascomycota > Sordariomycetes > Hypocreales > Nectriaceae > Fusarium > Fusarium poae. The sequence goes on from NW_025408662.1 coordinate 339,265, forward strand.
CTTTTTACATGTCCACTAGGCAAATCACTCCACCGCTCGTGGTCCAACAGTCTCACATTCGCTCATACTACGACTCTATCTTAAACTCCGTTCCTTTGACAACTCTTTCTCAGAAAGATTATCATTTGGGAGAACCACTGATTTGGAATTTTTATTCTCCAGGAGGATCGATACCTAACAGATAAAGAGGTAGTTGAAGGCTATTTATCTCAGTTTCATTTCAAGTGCCTAAATGTATTTGTTGATGACTCCATTTTGGCTACGATGGAACTTCTGCGAAAGTTACTAGGGTAGTCTTATGTAGCAAAATCTTTTGGTAGAGAAATAGTTACACCATCTCATTGACGCTATAAAGAATGCAAGTTTCAGAAAATCGAAACTGACGGTAGTGGCTTAATATATAGTTGAGTAGTCGAACCGAGCGTTGATGAGGACTACGAGATACAGGTAGGGGCAGCTTCGGTATTGCGTGCACTTAATGCAAAGGAATTTGTTTTGCAAGAAGCCATAATCAAGCATGTAGCTAAGAAATGCCTTGCGTTGAGAAGTAATCCGAATTAGAATATAAAAGCCTTATAGTCACCTCTATCGTTATTGAGGATCCTGAACTTATCTATCCTTTCTCACACTTACCTACGGTCAGTCTTTAGTAAAGCGTCTACCTTCTGCCCCAAACTAACATTCTCTTTCTGAAGTCTAGGGTCTACACCCCTTTTATCCGGCTCACTTTCGGTGAAAGTGGAAATTTGCTGTCTTTCATTGGCTCACACCCCTGTACATCCAGGCAGGGACATCTTACGAATCTATCGAATCGAACGCCAAGAAATTCTTGTCCTGTAGATTCGATATCTATCGAATGCCAAGATTCGATCGAATTCGATTCGAACCCGATCGAACGTAGACCTAATCCCGGCGGAGACCGAAACACCAATAGGACCTAGGACCAAATGGATCGTTGTTATCATCATCAGGCATTCATGACTTCATACCCCGACGTACGAAGGGTAAGAGATGCAGAGGGGTTTTAGAGAACATCACAGCTGTAGATGAGGCGTCGCAGAACATTTTCAATTGTGCAAGACAGGTAATAGGCAGATTAAATGTCACTCGTCCCCTTCAGCGACGCAAGTGCGTCAACCCATTGATCATCACTGAGGCTAACCAGCGGCAGTGAAGGCGTGTAGATTCCAGCTTTACTCCACGATCGAATGCACTGAGCCATCGCTACTATCTCCCTCCTCAGCCGGCTTCTCAATGGTGCCGTCATACGCCCTGCACTGCTAAACGTCCTCTCGCTCTCCGCAGACGACGATGGGATGGTGAGCATATCAATCGCCATCAGAGACAGCCGCGGGTACCGATTCCTGTTGATTTTCCACCAGTCAATCGGTCTACTCCTGTAGTGGTGACTGTTGACAACATCCTCAGCACAGTACCGAGCATATTCGTCATCAGCAGTCGCTCCCGCTGTCGTGTGTTTCGTCTTCCGGGTGCTCTTGCGGCCACTGGACGCTGCCAAGAACGAACCCTGGGCGCATGGCGGCCCAGCTACACTCCTAGCAAGTCTCCGCTCAATGTAATCCATTGAGGCCTCGTCAGACGTAGTGAAGACTTCGCAGTCAACATCGCGTTCCCTGTAACTCTCCCAGATCTCTCTGAGCTTGGCTTCGTACTCTAATCGCCAACTCTTAGCCTTACGAAAAGGCACTCGAGACCACAGTTGATCGAGAAGGCGCCACTTCTTCGCCGGGTTGAAGACAACAGAGAGAATAATGACCTCGCGCACCATGTCCGACTACCCACGCGAAGACGCCTCTTGGCTCATGTCGTCGTGCACAGACCACCGAGGCACACAACTGGAACTTTCCTTCCGCGCTGGCCCGTCTCGTTCCATCCTGGCGTCGCCTCTGAATGGGCTCTTGAGCTCGTTTGAGCTGGCCGGAGCTCGTCGTGTTGCCACGTGAGGTGTAGCGGTGAGGGCGTAATTTTAATGCTGTAAGTGGTCGCAGCTGCGGGAGGATTATGAAGTCGCTAGTACATCCACCTAGGGGCTGGCTGGGTTTGGCCGCAAGTTCCTGTGACCAAAGCGGGGAATAACTATGTTGGGTCTGGACAGTTAGTCGACCAATACAGGTTGAAGATGCAACAGACATGTGAGACTTCAAGGTCGAAATGGTCTTCTGAGCGTGAGAACACTGACGCCGATAGAAAGCTCTTGAGGGAGATGTCTAAATGGAGCAGTTTTTGTTTGCATTACTTCCAATCTACAGAAAACCAGCATGTGTTTAGATGGATGTTCATGGGGAGTAATTGCAAGACGGGCCTACCCTATACCAATGTGCTAGAAAGATACCAGGGTACTCACGTATTCTTCCACAGCTACGCAAGTAACCCCTAAACAGCATTTCATGGCCACGAGGATTCGCTTTTCAACCTCGCCCACGCTTGACATAGTCCTCGTGGAAATTGGGAAATGGTCCCATTCAATAAATTACTTTTGATATTTTAGAAAGTAGTCGTTTGTGGGTTGCGGCCAAGCATGATTACTGCAGTTGCACGATACCTATTCTGACCTGTAAATCTCGGGGGTTTAGATGTACCGGTATACACTAACACATCTTAGCACCTACACGGACCCTGGGCCTTCAAGACGACAAATCACGCTCGGTCGCGTCAGGTACCGCCAGGGGCCGGTTGACGGGTTCAAGAAGTGACGCTAAAACGAGCCGCGTCACTCGTTCGACCGAATCGATCGATTTTCGATCGAACGCTTGGGCCCGTTCGATTCGATAGCGAATAAAATGTGCCGTGTTCGATTCGTATGTCGAATGAGAAACACCACATTCGATTCGCATCGAATCGAACGCCAAGAAATTCGATTCGATATTCGTAAGACTTGGCATCGAATGAATCTATCGATTCGATTCCCGTTCGTAAGATGTCCATCCCTGGACTGGACCGCCTATGTAACAGGAAGCACTGGACTGGACCGCCCAGCAGTCCAAAGGGCTTGGACTGAACCGCCTGCCTTAACTGGACTGGTGCCAAGGTCGGACCAAAATTTGGTATGGCGATCAAGTTTCGGTGTTGTTGTGCCTAGTTATGCTTCAGCAGCCGCCTGCGCAGCCAGCCTGCCGTACGGCCAACTTTTTACTCTGCAATATCTGCTTTATAGATTTCGAAGGTATGTAGGCCGGTCAAATAATCATAGTTTCCACCAAGCTCAACCAATCAGATTGCACTATTTACTCACCTAACAATATGGGCCTTAAATGGGCGGTCCAGGCGGTCCAATGACCCTGGACTGGACCACCTGGTCCAGCAATTTTTCCGGACTGGACTGGACTGAATAGGCGGTCCAGTCCAACAGCCCACTATGGACCGCCTATTTCCCACACTGGTGTTAATGGCAATGTAGATACAGAAATTAGTGATACAGAGTAGTGTGGTGATTTTTGACGGTTCACAATTTTACTCAATAAGTTCATTAGAGTACGTTCTCACGACTAACGATGCATCGAGGAAGTGGGCGGTGTCACATGACGAAATTATATGTTGACTCATGAGTCTGAGTTTAACTCATGAGTGAGTCATGATCAGATCGAAACTCATATGATTGAGTTAGGGGGGGTCGAAACTCATGAGTTAACTCAAATGCCCAGGTATGAAACAATTAGGTCTGGTTGATATCTCATCGCAGATTGATCCAGAACACGTTTCAGAAGAGAACATCGATCAAGATGATATGCAGATCCCATCTGATACAGAGTGAAATCTGGGGGGTGTCGCAGGGTAGGCATGATCTTCACGGCCTCAGGAAACAACTGCCTTAGTAATCTAGCTGTGTACTTTAACTCTGCGGAATGGAATACCCCGCACAAGAGACAACTTAAGAGAAGAATCAATCAACACATTTGCTGCTGCTCATTACATTCACTTTAACCCTTTAAGCACGCTAAGTGCGACATGTTGAGTCGCAAAGAAAAGTGGGCTCTTTGCAATTCAGATAAACAGTCAATATGTGATTACCGAATCTACTTATGTTTACACCAAAAATACACTAAAATCAAAGTACCCCTCAGTAATTTGCAAATCAAAGCGCACTTTGCTTCTCAGCGACCCGGGGGTGAGATTGAACCCCCTTAGTAGTGTGCTTCGCTGTAATGTCATGTGAGCTAACGACAAAGCTAAAACTAACTAGTGGCCAATATTGACACGAAGCGGTCAAAGCGACCACGCAGATCATTCAAATTGGACCGAAGCTAGGCAAGTTCCGTCAAGTGTCCAGGAGGTGCACCTGTCGGCCGGTACTGGATTGCTGACCCTTTCGAACAATTCTTTTGGGCGATTCTGTACGGTTTCGTTGATTGTACGCCAAACGTTAGGCTTCACGCCGTAGTAGTTGGACGCGCAATTCGTGGGGCTCGAGCAGTGGCACAAGACTGTGGCTTTAGGGAATATAACATCATCGTCTTCGGGGCAGGAGTTGGAAGGCTTGGTAGGAGAGGTTGAATATCCATGAAACCGTCACCAGATGGTGGGAGGATGGAGCTGTCAAAGGCCGTGGAGGTCTCATATGGACTGTTGCTGACGGGATACGTCCAGCTGTTGTAGGCGAGGGGATTCGTTGGGGGCGCGTTCATAGGGAGTTCCAGCATTGAAGAGCCACTCGTCTGTGAAACGGAGTCAATTGGGACTGTAGAGCTACTTGGTTTTGCTGGTCCATCAGCTCTCGGTGTGGTGCGTGGCGAAGCTTTGGGTTTGATGTCGGTTGATATCTCGCTGGTGTTGGAGCCACCAAGATGACGACGAATGGTTGATCCTAGAGAGTCGAGCACTTGTAACAAATTGTCCCTCTCCTTTGTAATCTTCTCCAACTCATCAATTAACGTAGACACCTGTGCATTCGAGTCGCTGTGTCTTAGATTGTCTACCATGCTCTCCAGCTGCGCAATTCTACCTTTTGTCCTCTCACGGGCTAATCTCTGGGCTTTGCGATCGAGCTCTCGCTTCTTGAGGCGCCGGGCTTCGGCGGTGGATGGCGAGCTTTCATCGTACATGGCGATCTGCTCCAGGGATTAACAAGGGAAGTTGCGACAGGAGGATGGATTGATGAGATGGGGTCGCCCCAGAACGGACAGTGTTAAGAAGCAACAAGGATTCGGTTTGACAGAAAAGGCAAAAGAAGTCTGGGAAAGCTGAACCAGGTCTGTTTTTGAACGGGTACGTGGTAATAACTAATGTTCATGGTAGGGTAAAACAAGTTTTAACTCTAACCAACGCCCACCAAAGCAAGGGAGAACAGGACGAAAGGGGGAAGAGACTGAGGCAAGTAAGCAACTAAATAACTAGGTTGGAAAGAGGGAAGCCTTGTCGGGCTGTTGGAGGTACCTCATAGGGTGAAATAACTACTAAAGAGGGGACCCAATAGGCCCACGGATACCCGTCGCTGACTTTTCATTCTTCATTTTACAACACAAAGAAAGATGTTAAAAATGTAAAATAAAATAAAAACGCCTACAGTATCTTTTGATAGTACTTCAAATGTTATATAGAATTCGGAGAATTAAAACATCTCAAAAGTTGCGCTTACGTAAGAATCTCGCTTTTGGTTACGGATACCCGTGGGAATAAAATTCTCTACGTTGTAAAAAATCCAAATAAATTACAATAAATGATTTAAGTCCGAGAGAAAGCTTCATATATATTCAAAATGCCATCATCTACCTATGGAAATGTTTTCATAGTTTTATTCGTAAATTTAGGTAAGATATTCTGGAAAATTTGGAAAATATTATAGCGACGGGTACCCGTGGGCCTATTGGGTCCCACTGAAGAGCTATAGTTACGTTACAAGGGTATCGGAGATAACCAGTGGGGCTTGGCGTTGGCAAACATCAGCTCGATGATCTTGGGCGGCCGTGTAACTACGCCACAACTGAAGGCGGTTTATCAGCGCCATGTTTGGAATTCCAATTCTCTTGCGAGCTAGCCTCGTCTACGGACTATACCTAAAAACAGTGCCACCCACTATCTCCTTGACTGCGTGGGGGCTACCATCGCGTACCGGACAGGGGCTTGATCCAATCAAAATGCCGCAAATGAAAGGTACTTCTTTTCCCACCTATTTTCTATTGTGATATAAGTTAACGCAATACACCGAGTTACATAAAGCAACGTCACACAGCCCGCAACATCCCAGTTTACCTCGCAACGGAAGTTTACAAATTTCACCGAGCAATACTGGACGCTTCTCAACTTTTCAGTATGCGGAGTCATTCTAGAATGTATCAAATCTCCTTGACCGTATCACGCTCTTGTGCCTGTGATCTCGCAACACCACAGCGATGGCCTAGGCAGGCGTGGCAGCGGCTATTCTTGGTGCGCCCTCTGTAGACAGGGTTGAAAGCCACTCCACTCAATCCACTAGCAGCTCGAGTGGAGTGGGTAGATCATAATCCACTGAATATCTCAGTATCGTGGATCCACTGGAAGCTATCGTGGATTGGGTGGATTGGGTGGATTGGCAACTGCCTCTATTCTTAATGCCATGATGGTGACGCTATTCCCGAAGCCATTGCCCACGTAGTCCCACTTCCGAGTGGGACCTTATCCCTAACGGGCCCCCATCTCGTCTTGAACGCCCACCACCTGAGTGAGCCACTTTGTTGCCCATCCTTCAAGCTGTTGATCCGACATCTGAGCTAATTCGAGGTTGACTTTTTCTTCGTCTACTGAGATAAAGAAGGGATCTAATTCATGAATAATACCCGCCCTCAGCCATGAACGCAATACCTGGCACATCCCGATAATCTGGGCTTCAAGTTGGTGGCGGAGAGGGTTCACCATCCGACCTGCTGCTGAGAAAAGACGCTCACACTCAGCAGACATTGGTTGTATCGTGAGAAAATCAAGCGCCATTCGCGATAAGTTTGGATACTTGAATCGCTTCTCGTGCCAGTAAGCGAGAGGATCGTTGATGGAGCCATCACCACTTTCGCAGTGCGTAATCCAATGCAGGTATTCGTCTTCGCCTGGCGTGAGGCCATCATGACCTGCTTCTGGCGCTGTGTAGCGGTTTCGTTTAAGGTATTCCTGAAACGGATTGTCCGAAGTCTTCCGCTGCTTGGGAACTGGCTCAACGGCTGACGGCTCCTGTCCAGGCAACGTGGCCTCCCGGTACTCAAAACGCCAGACATCGTGAACCATGTTTTTCGCCTCGTCAATCCACTCAGGGCGATCAGTCCAGTTGCGTTCAAACCATTTCCATCGGTATGCTGGATGGAGCGCCAGGCCAGTGTAGTAGATGGGCGTCTCGCTCAATATCTCATAGTACTCATTCAACTTCTGCCAGCCCAAATTGATGTTGATCCTGAAGTGTTCAGTATCAGGGAAGTCCTTCGCGATGTCCTTAAAACGTTCAAGTTGCTCGAGAAGAAATTCAAAGCCTTGAATAACGTCCCAAATATTGCCATATGACCCAGTCCACCCACGCTTCCGCTTGCGGATCTGGCCGTCGCCTTCTAGCATTTTGATCGTGGCTTCGTAGTAACTAAGTATTTGCGCAAATATTTCGACCACCTCCCAGTCCTTGTCGGATAGCTGGTTCTCTGGCTGGCAAATAAAGGGCAATGTGAGTGACTTCTTAGGACCGCCCCTCTTGGCCTTGTTCTGCTGTTCGGAGTCAATTCGATGGTGGGCAATGAGTCGTTCGATATAGTCGCGAAGCAGTAGAGCTCGTCGTATCATGTATAACCGTGACAGCCATCTCGTATCGTTGTCCAAAATAACATCCAACGGCTTCCTGGCGTTGAGTTTTGGGTCAGATGACTTGTTGAAGGCTTCTTGTTGAATGTTGCGAAGCATGCCAGTTAACAAGTCAGATCTGTGGATAGCTACCACAAGGTTGTGCAGTTTGCCTGCTGGCCCCTTCTTGCGCCAAATCAAATGTTCTGCTTCGGTAAGAGGCTCTGCCCCTGATATCCGCCGCTCAAAAGCGTCAGCATCGTGCCCAAATAGAATGGCTTTGGCGGAGAGGTTCAAGGTATGCCCAAAACAGCGTCCTCGCCTGCGGGCCCCAACGAAGCCGAGCTCTCCACCAATAATCTCAATGGCGGTATCATTGTTTTTTGCGTTGTCGAGCGTGAAATAGCCAATCTTGTCTTGGATCTGATACGATTCAATTACGTCGAGGATTTCTGCGGCGATATTAGGCCCAGTGTGCCTGGCGCTAACTTCGGGGAGCCCAAGCGTAATCTTGCAAGGCTTATTGTTTTCGTCCCTAAAAAAGCAATAGATACCATATAGGGCGTATCGGTTTCCAGACCGCCAGCCGTCGAAGGAGATGTGGATAAGTCCAGGCGCCTTGCCCAAGACCTCTATCACCTTCTGCTTATGTTGTTCGAATGCGGCGACGATCTTTTCTCGAATAGTTGTGTGGGTAATATTGGCTTTACGTGCCGAAACTGACGGGTTCAAGTAATCGGAGATAGCATGGAGTTCTGCCTCCTCGGCAATTGAAAAGGAGTGATTCTTGGCCACGATCCAATCGATCAGAAGCCTCCGGAAGTGTTCCTTGTGGAAGCGTTTGATGAAGTCATTTGCAATCGCTTGTTCTCGGGGGTCGTGTAGATCGAGCTTCATGGATTCAGCGAGAGTCCGCTGCCCCGGGGGCTTTCTGCCCTTAGAATTCGCCTTCTTTTCAGCAGTTCCTTGGGTCATTCCAGGCGGAGCGCGGATCCCGTGGTCGTTGAACAGATGATTGTACGCGTTATGAATACCATCAGCTTCGAAATGTCGTGGATGTGGATTATTCTTGCGAATGCACGCTCGGCATATCCATCTGCGGGCGTCTTCCTTTTGGATGTCATATCCAAATTGCCAGGCCCAGCAACGCGTCTCCCTGGCTCGCTCAGAGAACGCCCAGCCTGGGAAATGCCTCCAGAGCGTACGCTCGTACTGTTCATCGCTTGCGGAAGAGTTCCTCAGAGTCGAGACAGGGGTCGAGGTTGGACGGGTAGGATACAGCGTCGGGCAGGGTGTTGATTCGGCAGCGGACCCGAAGCCGCTGTCGGAAATGTCGAAGCAGGAATCAGGCGAGGTCATGGTAAAATAATCTCTTTGTCATGTCGAAATCGCAAAACATGGTGCAGGTGATGGGTCAACAACAGGTCGTCAGGTCAGCGCGAATGACGCGTCCAACGCGACCAGTTGGCACAATATGCCCTTATCCTGCGGATGTTTCAGATACTTACCTTTCGAGCTAATTTGAGGTGGACGAGCACGTAGCGAGTGCCATATTGGGGTCGGGTATTAGATAAGTCCCTAACATCCTTCACATCACGAGCTTAACGCGATTAGTATCGCTTGCAATTTTTCGCGCAGTATTGAGATATTGAGGGATCTGGACGCGTTTTTTAATTCAGCTTGCCGGCAATTATTTAATGGTATAATTGTTGTATTATAAATCAAAAGTATGGACAGTCGAGCTTGATATTTGCTGGACATGTTGTTGAGGAAAAATATACGCCTATTAATGGCCCTCATGATGATATGCACTCACGGAGCAAATCTTAAGTATATCCATCAAGACTTACGTCATCCCAATGAGAAAGCATGGGACATTCGAATAGTGTTTCCTATATTATATGTATTCTAAAATTGCGCTGTTCAGAAGTTTTATAGTGTTTTTGACATAGGGTAGCAATATTGCAAAAAGTATGGGGCACATCAGCCTCTGTTAGAGGCATTCTGCCAAATACATGGGCGCCCTTAACTACCCCACTTCTAATCCACCCAAATCCACCCAATCCATCCACGACATCGCCGAGTGGATTGGGTGGAGTGGCTTTCAACCCTGGATAAACCACATATAATTCTTGCAGGCTAGAGGAAAGAACAAGAAAGTACCCTAATCTAGAAAGTCCTCTGCCTCTGTTTCAACGCTAAATTCAACAGTAACGCTGGAAATAACGCCACTGCCACCGTGAGACTTGGGTATAATGATACCCTCGCGCATCCAGTTGCCTACACACTCAACCTTGAAGGTTCTCACAGGTCATGCTCTCTCTATCCCATGATAGCATACGCCGCGCCGATGAGAAGTGAGACTCAATATTAGATGATTCAGGAGGGATTGAGAGGATATCAATTGCCATGTGGGATAACCGCGGATATGTTTTCCTTTGATCTCGATATAGTCACCATCCGAGTAACGAGAGGGAAGAAAAGCATCAATCCGAGGACGTTTGACTTCCTTTTCATCATCTACAACATCAGAACTGCCCCCAATGAGCGTGCGATCGAGGGAAGAGATAATATCGGCATGGCACCGCCGGGCGTGATGCCATACGTTGTCCCGCTTCCGATTCGCCCAGGGCTTATCGGCAGGGCAATGGAGACATCGATACATCACCATACCCCTGGATTTGCGCTTACGTGACCCACCGGTGGTGTTCTGGGTGTCTTCATCAGGATACGTCGCGTTGAAGAAGAGGAAAAAGTCCAGAGACGTCCCAGTAATGGGCTGGTCCGAAATCGAGGGCGTAGAGGTGGCGGTGGTCTGAGATGATGTCATGGTCGATAAATCACCTGGATAAGCTAATTGTGCTAGAAAACCTAGGGCCGTTTGAACGAGTACTGAGATGGTGGTGCTGATGAAATTGAGAGAAACCTTTTCATCATCTAATCAGTTGATAAGATCTTTTTAGCCAATCAGAGAGCGGTATTTAGGTGGATATCAATCTGGATATCCATTTAAGAGGCAGAGAGTTATATCGATATCGATATATATCAGTATCGATATATCCAGATAGCACAGTTGATATCGATATATCATATCCAAATACGCAGGTCTGCTCGGTTGCGGGAAACGTTGTGGATGAGATATTTGCCGTCGTGGTGAGGAACGGATTTGCGAGTGAGACCAAAAGAACCATTTGAAGTGGCACCAATCTCTTTGTAAAATCCAGAATGGAGACACTTGGGTACACAATTCTACCTTATACAAGCCTGCGGCAAACCAAGCCGTAAGAAGAACCTTTTGCATTACCGGCCGGTTTGAGCAATTTCCGGAACACTTTGGGAAAAGAAACAACTGTGCTGCATTGCCATTTTCGGGTTCGCTACAACCCTTGTCGAAGGCTTGAAAGCAGTCAGCTTGACCGGCTGCAGCCACAACAAACATTGCAGCTTGAGAAAAGGGTAGTCACATTATGATTCGTCGAAATATATTTCTTGGTTGTGCGGCTGCACTGGGCATGGATGGAAATGGAATCGGCTGCATAGCTCCAACCTTCATGGATAATAAACAGGCCGCGACTACCCGAACCACTGCAGTCATCCTTAAATTATGCTGTGTGACACTCGAAAGATATCAAATCCGTCTTTGATTGGGCGCCGAGCAAGGCGGGGTAGTAGTAGTAGTGTTCCTTACGGCCGGGAGAACGGATCTCATAGGGCCTATAGCTACGCTAAAGCTATCCACGCATCCCCCGCTCAACAGAGTCAAGCAAACGGGGCTAGAAAAGAAAAGGTCGGAAAGAGCAGTAGGGCTTTCTTTTGTGTAGAGTGGACGAAAAGCGGGGGATACGTGGATAGCTTAGCGTAGCTATAGGCCCTATGGGATCCGTTCTCCCGGCCGTAAGGAACACTATTACTACTACTAATTGGCGCTTCTACCCGTGCAGGCGATATCATGAAGCAGGTATGCGCAGCATGCACCACACCATCCAGAGAGCCTTGTTTCGATGGCATGGCCGATTGCGATTACCTCGTCATCCAAAGCCGTGGTACAAAGCTAGACTACGAGAAGAAATCTACGAACGACGCCTTGCAACGACCCCCCTCCAAAAGCTCAGCGAGACGGCTGATGTATTCTATATTATAAGTCGATCGCAATATGATGGTTTTACCATCCGAAAGCTTCCTGATTTTACCCTCGCGCATCTTGCCGTGTACGCATATCTGCTTTTAAAATATACATCGAGATGGCAGTTCTACCGAACGGCCTCCTTTTTGTGCAACCATTCCGACCTGTCCTCAATACGCGAAGTTGTCAACCCGAACAAAGATTATAAGTTGCAAGAGGTTGCATGCCGTCATGGGATCGATCCGATTATTTTTACACGAATCTGCCGCCGGCTGCGGGTGATATGGCCCCTGCTACCATGACCAGACTGCGGCTTGCCGTTAAGATATGCCGTTTCTCGTTATCTAGAGGCCTGACGAGCGATTATACTTGTTGCGCCACGGACACCTCCGTGTGAACTCGCTCCCATGAAGAATAGGCGCCTGCATACCGGTCAGAATGGTAGTCGGCCTCCCGCATGAGGGGTTGTCGCGATGGTAGGCCTCACTCGTGTACGGTCTTGTCGAGATGATCGGCCTGATCTTGATATCCATAGCAGAAAAAAAGATATAAAAAGGACAAATCTAGACATGTTTCTCTCTTTCCCATCTTTGGTTTTCATCCCCCACACACACATGCTATTCCTCCCCTCTCTGCTCTCTCTTGCACAACGTCTAGGCGCATACATCGCCAACTTTCACAATCCTCCTCCCAATGGATGCTTCTTCCACTATCAGCACAGGCAATGACCGTAATAACCAAGGTCTGCCTTCTGCCCCTGCCACGGTTAACGCCGGCTCAATCATAAGCACGCAAGTAACACCTAAGCCAACGGTCATTGGTCTTTATGGTATTTCCGGCTCGGGCAAGTCATTCTTGCTGGAATATCTGCGACAGAAACTCAGCCCGGCCGAATTCATTTTGTTCGAAGGGTCAGACAAAATTGCATCCCTCATTCCTGGTGGTCTGGAGGCTTTCCACAAGCTGGACGCACAGGACAAGTCAAACCTGCGTGGCCAGGCAATCGACGCGATTAGGAAGGAAAGCCTTGACAGTGGGCGAACTGCAATCGTGACTGGACATCTCATGTTCTGGAAAGAACAGGATGCTTCTGGCCAACTAGTGTATACTTCGAATGACCTAGCAACGTTCACGCACATCATTTATTTGAATATGCCGGTCGGTCTTATCTCGCAGCGCTGCTTGAATGACGAACAGAAACATCGCATTGTCATGTCTCACGACCACCTGCGCAGATGGCAAGAGACAGAGATTTCCCTTTACGCAACCTCTGTCGTGAGAATCACATCTTGTTCTGCAGCATCGCAAATGCAGACGCTTTGCTACCAAAACCATGGATCTAATCCTGCATTTCCAGCAGCCCAGCACGGTCGAATCTAATATAACTCGCATACAGGCTAAGCTGGATGAAATCCTCGCTTTGCCCAAGCATGATGATCTTGAGACGGTTTTAGTGATGGATGGCGACAAGACTCTCACATCAGAAGACACGGGCGTTTTGTTCTGGGAAACACTTGCTCGGGCTCAACCGAGTTTGGTAACAGGATCTCCATTGCATGAGCTCTTCAGCAGTCGCCTTGGTTATTCGGAAGCTGCATTTCACCAAGCAACCTTATTGTACGAAGAGGTAGCTGATGATAAACAATTTGAGACCGTGTGCGATGCCGTGGCTGCGGGCATAGTGATGCACCCACAAATCACCTCCCTCCTGCGACTTGCCGCGGAACGGAGACATATTGGTACTCTAGTTGTCACATGTGGGCTTGGTCACGTTTGGAGAAAGGTTCTGGAGAGGTACAAATTGTCAGAGACGGTCTACGTCATCGGTGGAGGTCGAATTAAGGATGGATTCGTGGTTACTGCAGCGGCTAAAGCTGCCATCGTCTCTCAACTACGAAACGCCCATCTCTATGTTTGGGCATTCGGGGACAGCCCCTTGGATCTGCCGATGCTTAAGGGTGCTGATCAAGCTATTGTCGTTGTTGGCGACAAGCAGACTAGGAGCTGGAGCATGGACGAAGCCTTATCTAAAGCTATGGATGATGGAAACTTCCGAGCACAACAGGTTCTTCTCCCGAGTCAATCAACACCGCGTCTGGACGAGGGTCGGCTGCCTTTAGCTCACCTAGATGATCGGCTGTTCATCGAATCAGTCATGTGCCACCGCCGCTCCGTCCAGATACTGCACGCTACGGACAGGCCTGTAGCACAACTGTTGACGACACCAACCCGTGACGCTTCTATTTCTGGCCCTGCCCTAAGGCAAGCCCATGGGTTGGTCGGACAGTACTTGGCCACCGAATTCGTTACCCAACTGATTGGTCTTCAAGAGTACAACATTCCCCACGTACAGGGTCACCAAACGACGGGCCATCGACTGCGCAATGAAGAGAAAACTTCTATTGTGGCGTTGATGCGTGGTGGAGAGGCTATGGCCTTCGGGGTCAATATGGTGTTTCCTCAGGCAATGTTTATCCATGCCTCATCCCCACCGGACTTGAAAGTGCATCACGTAGATCAACAGCGCACCATTATTCTGGTTGACTCAGTTGTGAATAGCGGAAAAACACTGATGCAATTCATCGAGCACGTCCACGGCCTACAGGCCAATGTCCGCATCATTGTTGTAGCAGGCGTTGTACAAGCGGACGTGGTCGTGGAGACGCATCCACTCGCAGACCTCATGAGACGTTGCGGCGCCAGCCTGGCCGCACTGCGACTTTCGAAGAACAAATTCGTAGGCACCAAAGGCACTGACACTGGCAATCGACTGTTCAATACTACGCATCTAGCTTGACTATGGAGCTCCTGCGCGATGCGTCTGCGTCTACTACCATCCACAACCCCTCTTTCGGCAAGCAAAATAAAAAAAAGCTTCACCAAAACTCACCAACTTCACTTACACAAATATTGGCCAAAATAAATAGCTACTTGGAGGACAATGCCTTTGCTGAATATAGAAATGATTGGAGTTAACGATTGTAGCCCTCTAAGGCTGTGCGGGGTACGCGATGTATGCATACTGTGCTAACTACCCGAAAATCTCTTAATTAAATCTTAAAGAAAACTCTCCAGTTGTCGCATACCATGCAGTAACGTACTGCTTATTAGCATCTATGGCTTCTCAGGCTTCTGAGATATCAGCCTCAGGGACTAACAACGCTTCTATAGGCTCGTTTGCATCGAAACTTTCATGGAATTTCAATGCCTTTTTCTACATAGATTATCCCGAAAAACATCTCCAAGCTGAGCTTGGCCCGAAGCGCAGAAAGACCAAGGGACACCGTGCTTACGTTTGTCTTCACTGTCAGAATCCTCCATGGTCAAATCGAGTGCCTGGCAACGCTATACACAAGGTTCCGATCAACTACACCGAAACCCACCGGTCGATCGATTGGTGTATTACTCATACACTTACATCAATCAACCTGAACCCTCGACGCAGGGATGGACATCTTACGAACGGGAATCGAATCGATAGATTCATTCGATGCCAAGTCTTACGAATATCGAATCGAATTTCTTGGCGTTCGATTCGATGCGAATCGAATGTGGTGTTTCTCATTCGACATACGAATCGAACACGGCACATTTTATTCGCTATCGAATCGAACGGGCCCAAGCGTTCGATCGAAAATCGATCGATTCGGTCGAACGAGTGACGCGGCTCGTTTTAGCGTCACTTCTTGAACCCGTCAACCGGCCCCTGGCGGTACCTGACGCGACCGAGCGTGATTTGTCGTCTTGAAGGCCCAGGGTCCGTGTAGGTGCTAAGATGTGTTAGTGTATACCGGTACATCTAAACCCCCGAGATTTACAGGTCAGAATAGGTATCGTGCAACTGCAGTAATCATGCTTGGCCGCAACCCACAAACGACTACTTTCTAAAATATCAAAAGTAATTTATTGAATGGGACCATTTCCCAATTTCCACGAGGACTATGTCAAGCGTGGGCGAGGTTGAAAAGCGAATCCTCGTGGCCATGAAATGCTGTTTAGGGGTTACTTGCGTAGCTGTGGAAGAATACGTGAGTACCCTGGTATCTTTCTAGCACATTGGTATAGGGTAGGCCCGTCTTGCAATTACTCCCCCATGAACATCCATCTAAACACATGCTGGTTTTCTGTAGATTGGAAGTAATGCAAACAAAAACTGCTCCATTTAGACATCTCCCTCAAGAGCTTTCTATCGGCGTCAGTGTTCTCACGCTCAGAAGACCATTTCGACCTTGAAGTCTCACATGTCTGTTGCATCTTCAACCTGTATTGGTCGACTAACTGTCCAGACCCAACATAGTTATTCCCCGCTTTGGTCACAGGAACTTGCGGCCAAACCCAGCCAGCCCCTAGGTGGATGTACTAGCGACTTCATAATCCTCCCGCAGCTGCGACCACTTACAGCATTAAAATTACGCCCTCACCGCTACACCTCACGTGGCAACACGACGAGCTCCGGCCAGCTCAAACGAGCTCAAGAGCCCATTCAGAGGCGACGCCAGGATGGAACGAGACGGGCCAGCGCGGAAGGAAAGTTCCAGTTGTGTGCCTCGGTGGTCTGTGCACGACGACATGAGCCAAGAGGCGTCTTCGCGTGGGTAGTCGGACATGGTGCGCGAGGTCATTATTCTCTCTGTTGTCTTCAACCCGGCGAAGAAGTGGCGCCTTCTCGATCAACTGTGGTCTCGAGTGCCTTTTCGTAAGGCTAAGAGTTGGCGATTAGAGTACGAAGCCAAGCTCAGAGAGATCTGGGAGAGTTACAGGGAACGCGATGTTGACTGCGAAGTCTTCACTACGTCTGACGAGGCCTCAATGGATTACATTGAGCGGAGACTTGCTAGGAGTGTAGCTGGGCCGCCATGCGCCCAGGGTTCGTTCTTGGCAGCGTCCAGTGGCCGCAAGAGCACCCGGAAGACGAAACACACGACAGCGGGAGCGACTGCTGATGACGAATATGCTCGGTACTGTGCTGAGGATGTTGTCAACAGTCACCACTACAGGAGTAGACCGATTGACTGGTGGAAAATCAACAGGAATCGGTACCCGCGGCTGTCTCTGATGGCGATTGATATGCTCACCATCCCATCGTCGTCTGCGGAGAGCGAGAGGACGTTTAGCAGTGCAGGGCGTATGACGGCACCATTGAGAAGCCGGCTGAGGAGGGAGATAGTAGCGATGGCTCAGTGCATTCGATCGTGGAGTAAAGCTGGAATCTACACGCCTTCACTGCCGCTGGTTAGCCTCAGTGATGATCAATGGGTTGACGCACTTGCGTCGCTGAAGGGGACGAGTGACATTTAATCTGCCTATTACCGGTACAAACATGCTTCACTTGACATCCAAAACTGAAGAGCCGGTGCGATTGGTGGGATGATCTCACATAATTGATTGAGACTGGGGAAGATGCGGCATGTAACCACCTTAACACAATTCTGGACGTTGAGAGCGCGAAAGGGTGTCAACAAAATTACGCTATTAGGCAAAGTTCGGGGTTTCAAGTTCTTCTCCTGCTCGCTAACCTCCTGTATCAAGTATTCCTTGACCCCTTGCCAAGACAGCGACAAGGATCAGGAATAAACCCAAGACTAATCACATTTTCCTGAAATGGAAACGCAAGTTGCAAGGATCATAACAAAACAAACAACATCGGTTCAGGCGTACAATAGCCGAGACGCAATGCCCACCAAGCTTCTACTTCGGTGCTACTCTGAGGTTTTTCTATCCATCATCTATTGGTACCTTTTCTAGGTCGCGCCACCCGAACAGTATTTCGTTTCCAAATTCAGTCATAGCCAACCCTCATTTTCCTTCGTTAGCTTGTTGTTAGGATAGATGGAGAATGTACATCTCATTCGCGCTGCACTATTAGCCACTTTCTCTACAAACACTCGCGAGTACTTACCATATCTGCTCTTGATCCCGCCGAGCCAACGTCTTCGCCGCCTGCATTGCCTGTCGCAGATGAAACTTATCCGCAAGCGCCACCAGCCGATTTACTATATAGCGCCTCGCAGAGGGCGCTGCCTGGCCGTCTAGACGTAGCATCTCCTCCTCCACTTCCCAGGCGGCCATATTCGCCATTTTTGGCACTATCACAGCCATCTGCCACATTAATAGCATGATATTCTCACTAATAGAGTCGTCTAGGATAGATGACGTTGTAGCATATTCGAAAAGCTGGAGAAGCTTCACAGGTACTGGGACACCGTGATTGATTGAATCAATCAGGATATTCACACCAGCATGGTGGAATAGCAAGCGCCCGAAAGGGCTTTCGACTTGGGCTTTGCCTCTCATCAGCAGAAGGTTAGACGATCCTTGAATATGGGCAATCCAATGTTGAGGATTCCCACTATCATGGAAGCAAAAGGCTTCGAAAGTCGATAAGAGAAGGACGCAGAGCAAAGTACTGTCAAGCACAGCTGTCTGCGGCTCACTGAGATCTCGACTAGTTTGAGTAAGGGATAAGGAGTAGTAGCACCGCGCTGAATATAGCAGTTTATCATTGTTGTACTGCACAGCCATTGACCCCAAGGCGGATGCGCAAAGAGCTCTCATGACCTTTTCATCTGCGATTATAGTAGAGGCGTAGTCGGGAAGGTATGCAAAGGTTCCAGATCGAGAAAAAATGGAGAAAAAATAGCCTATCGCAGTGGTCTCTAAGGGTAGAGGTACATCTTGCGGTATGTGAACAATTGCATCACATGGCGTTGTCTCCCGGGATGGCTGCCTGCTCTTGATCTTGGATTTTCGACGTGCTTTTTCTGTTACCTTGGACGTTTCATCCCTGATTGTGAATTCCGGTGTATTGCGATATGTACAGTCAGCGATTCCCATGCGCCAACAAGTAGAACACTGCGGTTTCTTGAAGTCACACTAGGGGCGGAAAGTCAGTCACACACTCCCACAAGCAACAATATCGAGATTGTGTACCTTTCTTCTCTTGAGACGACATGGTTCACAAGCCAGTGAAGGCTTCCCTGCGAACCCCATTCCGAGCAGTCCGAGACCCCGACACTGAACTAGTCGATCGATTGTTTGTTTCTGGAAGGTAGATTCGTCGGAGAATATAACACTAGCTTGGCTGCAACTGGACCTCGATCTCAAAGATATCCGCTTGTCGGTGTGTGAAGGTAATCAATACGACATAGCCTTCTTAATAAATGTGTCAGATGTTAAGGTGTATTGTGTGTATTTTTTCATCATCTCGCAATCGAAGGACTATTGAGACCTTATATCTTCGGCTGGTTCCTTCTAGGACTTGAGTCCTAGAAAGTCCTAGATGAAAGTCCTAGATGAAAGTCCTAGATGAAAGTCCTATGATCTAAGTTTAGGATTTCAAACTTTAATCCTAAACCTTAATCCTAAAGCTGAGGGTGAACCCTCCAACATTCAACAAAATGTATGAAAGAGGAAAGTTCTCTCGACCACTGACGGAGGATTCGAGTCGCAGTCAGCAAAGCCACCGGCTAGCGTCGAAATGCCTGCCATATACGGTATAGCTCGCCTGTCAGAATACATCCCCCATTGCCACAGGATGCACTACCACCAGCGCTCATCATATGTCAATCAAATCAACTTTGGCCCCGAAGTTGATTTGTTTGATTTGATTGATACCCTTTTCAATTCCGTGAGTGGGGACCCCAACCCGAAGTCATCCCCCTCGTGTACACCAACACTCAGCTACCCACCCAACTACCTAACCTTACTCCGCCCTGCCTGACCCAGTTCTTGAGGCATTGAACATGTTCCAATGTATCTGCGCCCATCGAGAGCCTCTGAGAAGTCAACGTCAGCTTCGCTAGGCTGAATTGTCTCTCACAATCGCTCGCCATCGCTGGAATAGCAAAGACATCCAGGGCAAAGCTGCTCAGTGAAGGAAACGAAGCCCTGTGGTCTCTCCACCATTGGATAGCATCCTGCGTATCCTGTGGCTCGAGACGGAGGTACCTTTCGAGCTCGCCGACACTGCCACCCGTCGCAAACGCTTTCTTTGTCTTGCTATTAATCCACTGAGTGTACTGATCATCCTCTTGACCCATCGTCCTTGGCGCTGCGTCGTACTTCGTTGTTTCCTCGCACAGTCCCTGGTTCGCGTCGTACCAACGGGTGAAGTAATCCTTGATTCCAGCCTTGGCATCACGAACCCAAGCGAGTTGCTCCTCAGACACCCAAGTCGCCTCTAACCAGCTGATCCCGAACCTCGGGTGAAGAATGATTGCTGCCGCAAACAAGGGAGATTCTCCGAGCTTGTCATAATACTCATTCAGCTTCTTCCACCCGTTGTTGATTGATGCCCGAATGTAGGCTCGATGGTCCGCTGGTAATGTGCTCTTTTGCGACGTCTCGGACGCTGATCGTTTCTCCGCCGTAGAATAATCAGCCCGAGAATGCAACGGTAAGGCAGATTCTACGAATATCGGAGGTTGACTCCGCTGTGGTAGCGCGTAAACCTCATCCTCTTCAAAGCGGGCAGGGAGACGGCGAACGCGGCTTGGCCGACCGTTGGACTCTCGGAAATTTGCTGACGCCGTTGCAATCCGCTCCGCAGCATCCACTTGAGTTTCTCCCATCGTCTCCTCCGTAACCTCACTACAGAAGGCCTTCCAGTCCTCAAAATGCTCCAACAGATATTCCATTCCTATCACCACCTCCCACAGGCGTCCATGGCTGTCACCTTTACCCCAGCCTTGCGTCCGCATCGTCTGAAGGTATATGGGTTTGAGAATCTCGTTGACTTCGCCAAGAACCCGCCAGTCTTCGCTGGACAATATGTCCTCCGCCGGGATCCGTCTTGCCCCGTCTTCCTCTTCTTGAGTTGCAAAGATAAATGCTCTGATATCTGTCTGCTTTCGCAAAGCCCTCTCAATCATCATGTAAGTGGAGTTCCACCGCGTTTCGTTGTTCATGACGACCTCGAGCTCGGCCGCGGATTCCTCACAGAGCCGGTATTCCTCGTGATCCTGCTCTCGGGCAACTCGCTTGACTCGCTAGACTGGCTAGCTGGGGTGATCCGGTGAGCTCTACGCAGGTCTGTCAGCTGCTGGATATCTTGTCAATGAGATTGAACGGGATAAGCACAGACTTTCGAAGATGGTCCGCTGCGGAAGACTTGGCTTGCACCGAAAAGAACTCCGCTGCGCCTCTCATATCACATCGATTGCAGCACCAGACGTGACCTATCGGTAGATCCTGATAGTTCAGCTCAACTAGGAAGGTCCCGTGCGACCTAATCCAGCTCTTCCTGCCCTTTGCACCTTTTCGAGCTAACAAATCCTCCTGGACGAGGCGACGGTTCTTCCAGGTAATCTTGGACAGATTCTCAATGGTCGGGTTGGGAGGTAAAGCTCCAACGGCTGCTTCTTCCAACTGCTTGGCGACCGTTTTAGGCTGAGACAATCGTGAGAAGACGGAAGAAGGAGGTGTAGGGCAAGGTGTCAATGTTGTTGGCGGAAAGCCAGCTGGCGACGGGGAGAGTGGCGAGTTCGACATCCTACTGGTGAAATGGAATAGAAACCACGTGTAGAAGGGATTATTTCGATGGCGCGACATGGTTGGAAAACGCATTCCACATTGCATACGCGCGGTGGGGTCATGCGTAGATCACGATAGCAGATACTTAGCTTTGCCGCTAATTCCCCCGCTATTTGAGAGTAGACTTCCATCTGCGACTATCTAGTGTAGGGTAGTGGCTCGGGAAGATCTGGATTTTCCCTCGAGATTAGACGATCACATGATGCATATGTAATATGTCAATTATTTCAACTTTAGAAATGTGTGATTTGATTTGATTGAAAGGAAGAATTCGACGATTTGATTGATTTGATTGGGGTGATTGATTGATTGAGTTGACATATGATGAGCGCTGAGGTGGGATTGTTCCTTGCAGGGATTACAGAAGTACTAGTGGGGTAAAATTTTTTTAACCAATTAAATTACTTAAAAAGTCATGCGTCCATAAGGTCATGCGTCCCGTAGTAAAAGTATCATGCGTCCCTATCAATTCCCATATTTAAATGTACGCATCATAGATAGCTGTATTGGTGTTCAGACTATCCCCAAGTGGGTGGGCTGGGTGGTGGTGAAATACGTTAGGCAGCAACTCAAATTGCAGTGTCATTCCCGGTCAACACAGGGTGTCGACAGCGAGTATTGACAGTGGCGTGAATCTAGAAACCCACCCAGAAGTACGGACACTCATCAAACTCGGAGAGATACCTAAAGGAGACCTAAGCAGAAATAAGACACAGTCGTGTTTCAAGCTTAAAACCTCGTGCCTGTCACGGCCAGGGTCCCTGGATGCATTCAGGGCCTTACCCGCTGCGCTATACGGCAAAGACTAGGATGTAAGGTCCCTGACCTTACACTGCATTCTCATATATATAGCTATAGCGCCCCCAGGATCAGGATCAGGCTCAGGCTCAGGCTCAGGCTCAGGCTGTGACAGTGCCCCCGTCTAGATTCTTTTGCGAAACCTAAACTACTACTGACTTCCATCTCTCCCTTTGACTTGAGCACATTCAGCCATGGCCGCCTCCAGCTTCTCTTCTCTTGACCAAACCCAGTCTCCAGTTCTTGATCAAACTGGGCCTTGTCCATTACCCAGCTTGAGACAGTTCGATGCAACAATAATAAATTGGTCTCAATCCGAAAGGTTGTCGACTATCAACCAGCTTCTCTCCCCGTTGCCGAACGCTTTCCTTGATAAGATTGTTTCTCAGCACCAGAGCTCCGGTGACTATAGTAGCGACTGTGCTGGTGCTGGGGATAATGATCTTAAAAATGGAGCTAATGCCAATATCAAAAGTCTTGGAGACACCCCTTTCAAGCGTAAGGCTGAAGAACATGGTGGAAACAACAATAAGGCCAACAAAGTGACTTCATCCTCTCAGCCTGTATCGACCCGCCCTCAAACACCGGAGCAACTGCAAAACTTACCCGCAACACGCCAAAGGAAAGACGGATTTCACCAGATTCTCGCTGAAATGTTTCAGACTCTCCCTTCGCTATCTGAGATGGACATGGAGGATGAAGCAAGCAAGTTCAACTGGTTACTGTGCGATACAGAGGAGGATTTATTGGAGATACGTAGTGGATGTGGCGTCTCGACTAAATTGCTCCACATGATAAGCCAGACCACATACTGTGCGGCCCGCATGAAGCAGGAACCCAAGAGCCTCATTGTCCCAATCACCGCGGAATTTTTGGATCGGGGATTTTCTGAGCTTCCACAATGGACAAATTCAGTGGGAGATCTGCGAGCTATTATGGTCACCAACCAAAATCCAGTGATAAGTAGCCGTGCAACTGAGGCTTGGAGGATTGCGGCGACTGTCTACCTTCAATGCCGTCTTTTGAGGTATGTGTGTAGAGGAAGGGGTAGGTGGGGAGTAAGAGAATGATAGCTGACTAGGTCTTCCAGGCTACCACGAAATCACCCCTCTGTTATTGCCAACCTTGAGAACCTCGGTAAATGCATAAGCATCATGCTAACGCTGAGGCCTCAACTTTTCACTCAAGTGCCCCCTTTACCGGCCTTTTTACTTGGCATGCTTGCCACCACCTCTGACCACAAGAGTGTATTAGATGACTGGTTGGCGCACATTCCACTGATGACAGATAAAAGTGTAAGTGCAAAAGCATCGCCACGTTCCTCTTTCTATGTTTGAGTGTCAGGGTTGGCCATGCAGAGTCTAAATCACTTTATACAATCGAGACACTTACCCTCATACTCAGAGCATTCGGTGGATATGGAAGAGGATCGCCAATCAGGTGGAGGTCCCACCTGAACCTATGAACATCGACAAATCCATCCACAAAAGGTTTGCCTGGTGGGAAAAACTCGTGGCAAGTATCGCCAAGGGCAAAAGGCAGGAGACATGTCTAGGACTCATGGTTAAACTTTCAATCTCGGTTCGTCCTCATCTTCCCTACCTGTCTGCTTTACATGGACTTGCCTAACAATCTTAGCAGGGTTAGAAACAGGGCTCCTAATAGTCCAGACTGCAATCCAAGATCAATAATCAATCCACGACTGGCGTTCATGGATTGATGACTAGAATGATGCATCCCTTGAAACGAGCCTTATTGATCTGGATCGCACCAGTAAATTGATCAGGGATATCCAAAAACAAACGGTTGGCACAGCAACAACCATGGGTACCCTGGTTTTGGGTTTTGGGTGCAAATAAGTGTCGTTATATCATCAAAGTGAGGCTAGGGTTAGCTTAGCGTAGCTATAGGCCCTATGAGATCCGTTCTCCCGGGCGTAATGAACACTACTACTACTACTACTACTACTACTACTACTACTACTACTACTACTACTACTACTACTACTACTACTACTACTACTACTACTACTACTACTACTACTACTACTACTACTACTACTACTACTACTACTACTACTACTACTACTACTACTACTACTAAAGTGAGGCTATCACGGGGCTGTGACCAACAGACAAGGCTATCATCTAGATATCACACAAGCCGTTGATTCAAAGCTTTTGAAGCCATCTAGACTACCGTACCCCTCACTCGGTCATACCCCTCTACCGGTCAGCAAAAAAAATAGTCTCCCATACAAAATGCGATTTTTCACTTGCACAGTCTTTGACCAAAAGTGAAGCTATTAGCGTGGGAAAATAGCGGCTGTGTTTAAAATTGCATAAAATTTAATATTTTAACATTCCTTCTCTAGTAACGCTTGCGGTATGACCGTACAGCACTAATGCGAAATGTCTCAAAACGCCTCCCTCATCAACCTCCCTCCGCCAAGTCTCATCAGATTTTTATCTACACCAGCCTCCCAAAACCACACTGAAAATGCCTCAATTACCTTATACAGAGAATAATGTTATCGAAGCCATACTAGATGTCACAGATAATGGACTCTCGCAACATGAGGCCGCCCAGAAGCATGGCATGCCCCAGACCACTCTTTCTGATCGACTAAGAGGCATACCACCTAAATCTGAAGTCACCCATCCTGGCCGGCTGTTATCCAAGTCTCAAGAGGCCAGATTGGTTACCTGGATACTTCGGCAAGAGGCCCTAGGCTATGCTCCATCCCACAGTCAGGTTCGTGCCACCGTCGCTGCCCTCCTACGACAACAAGGCAGGGAACGGCCTATCGGTGTCCATTGGCTAGCCAGGTTCGTGAAACGCCATCCATCCATAAAGAGCAAGGTAGGAAAACGCCAAGAAGCATCGAGGTTCAATTGTTTTACCCCGACCGCCGTCAATTGGTACTTTAATATTCGCGAGAGAGAATATGGCTGGATCAACCCTGAGAACACGTTTAACGTTGACGATGGCGGTATAATGGCTGGATTTGGTAAGCATTTGTCGTTATACCCATTGATTCAGCTAATCCATTGCGAATCCAGGCTTGGATTCCTTGGTTATCGGCAGCAGCGATCCCAAAAGGAAGGCTTTCCTCAGAGGCTCTCAGTCCCGCACTTGGACTAGCTTTCTCGAAGCCGTGACTGCAACTGGCCGTCTTCTGAAACCTGGGATTATCTTTAAAGGCAAAGAAATTCAACAACAGTGGTTTATCGAAGAGCTCGAGGAGGTGGCCGACTGGTATTATATCACGTCCGACAACGGCTGGACAGACAACCATATCGCAATCTAGTGGCTCAGAGAAGTCTATCTTCCCCAAACACAACCGGAAGATGAGTCCGATGCGAGGCTTATCATATTAGATGGCCATAGAAGCCACGTATCCGTGCGTATCTGCTTGTTCTGAGCCTTCTGAATAAAAAATGTCGCTAACTCAAAATCCAGGATGAGTGGATAGCTACGTGCTTTTTGAATAACGTATATTGTTGTTACCTGCCAGCCCACTGCTCTCACGGTCTACAGCCACTTGATAATTGAGTGTTCAATGTCTCCAAGGCTACCTATCGTAAAGAACTTCAAAAACTGACAAGCCTGACCGATTCTGCCCCGGTGGACAAGGTCAACTTCATCAAGGCTTATGCCAAAGCCAGGGAAGTGGGCATGACGAAGAAAAACATCCTTTCTGGCTGGAGAGTGACTAGGAACTGGCCGATCTCTCGACGGAAAGCGCTCATGCATCCAGAAATTCAGTCAGACAAGAAGGAAACGACGCCTGCATCGGACGGCCCCAGCGACGGGCAACGCGACTCTGATAACACGCCAAAGACCAGCCGTCATATCAGGGATCTGGGGAAGAACAAAAGTCCCTCAACGGGAAGACGGTATTCTGTGATATCGAGAGGTTTTGAAGCGCAAGAGTCAAAGATCGCCTCGCTGAGCGCAAGAGTAGCCAGTTTAGAGGAGGAAGTCGGGCCGTTGAGCAGAGGGAAGAAGAGAAAGGCGATACCGAATCCCAACAGGAAGTTCATGACACTAGCCGAGGCTCTAGTGCCCGGTAATACTATTTCTGAGCCAGACCAAGCAGCTGAAGAGACAGAGGCTGTCGAGGATGTGATCGAGGTGGGAGGAGTGGAAGAGGATGAGGGTTCAAATTCGGAGGCGGAAGAGTTACTAGTTGTACGGACCCGCGCAGGCCGCGCAGTTAAAAGACTAAGGGAATATTAAAATATAGTCGATTCTAATCTTGATCCTAAACGTGAATTTTGTTTTGCTATTTTTGCCAGGTTTTTGCCGTTATGTTGAAAATTCGCATTTTGTATGGGAGACTATTTTTTTTGCTGACCGGTAGGTAGAGGGGTATGACCGAGTGAGGGGTACTGCATGGTATATACTAGCGCATTTGAGTTAATAATATGTCGCGCTGCCGTAGTTTCACCAGTTAATGTTTTGTCTTATTGAGACTCAAAAGCTTGTGCTGTTGCTCGTAGCAAGTTTTGTTACAGCCCCCCGTATTTGTACAATATGACCCACAAATTCCTATATTAGGAGTATTGTAGATCCTACTGTACGTACATAGTACGTGTACGTACTTTTTCTTTCTGTACGTACGTACAACACGGTTGTACATACTGTACAACATCACTAGTCTGTCAGCATGGCATCATTCCTCATGCATGTATATAAACACCACATGCTATCTTGGCCATGTCCCTTTTCGACTACCAGTCAATTGCCAGACTCATTAAGTACAGGATTTCCCGATATTCAGTGCTTCCTCCTCAACTACCATCTGAGGAAACAACATGCCGCTGCAGATATTGCCAGCATCTGCTGCTTCACCTACTCCTCCAGCGTCATCTGTCGAGGTCACCCTGGGCTCAGAGGTCGAGCCGTGGTTTACAAAAGCTCTCGAGCGTATCGGGAAGTCTCACGAACATCTTGAATCCGCCCTTCAGCTCCAGCAATGTCTTGCCCAGGCTCTCTCAACGCCAGATGCTACCTGGGCCTTGACCACATTGTTCCTACCCGAGACACCCGAATCCGCGAATCCTATTTTTGAAGCCATCGTGAACTACGAGTTTATCAGCGTTGAAGCTGAAATTGTCCACGTCAAGATGGATCAGTGTAGTGAGGTTGCCTATAAGCTCACCAAACCCACCATCGATGCCCTCACAAAATACCACAAGGATGTTCACTGCGTCAATGCCAGGGCCAGCACTGGAGACTGGGCAGACAAAGAACGGCAGTGCGAGAGGCTTCATGAGGATTTCATTCACGCGATCAAGATGTTCCGGTTCTACACCGATACCTCTGCGCTTGAAGGCCTCGAGGAGGAAGGGACAAGCGAACTCATGTACCCTGCGAGTGAGAAGGCGAAAGAAACTATTACTGCTCTTATGAAGCCCCTATTACCTCCTCAACTTCCGAGATTCGTGGAAGTTCTCCTGCGCATACAAAGCTCCACCATTCTTGGAAAGTATGGGATGCCCTTGCGGGATTCTGGTGGGCAGCAGCTCTGTTTGGCCTATTATTACCTTAGCTCAAAACCAATGGATTATCCACTAGTCCTGAAGCTCGCAATAAATCTTGCCGTCGATTTATTATGCAACTTGGCTTGCTACTGTTTCTATTACTACCTATCGCGATACTAGGTTTAACGAAGATGGTTCAGCAACTAGACAAGGCACAAAACGAAGGAGACGTTCAAAATATAGGCTCGATCAGGTTTTGGAAGAACCATGGGTGAGGCTTCTACCTTGACCTCAAGATGAAAGGTTGACCTTAGGATGAGAACAACTCTTTGACAGGTAGTGTGACGGTTGGGATTCCCAAGGGATAAACTAGTCCGTACTAGGTTTATGTTGGCAGATGCGTAGGGCGTTATACTGAGCAAAGCGAAGTGTCACGTCTCTTAATAGTGAATAGTGCGGGTGAGGCGTATTCAGGTAAAGATGTTTTATTGATAGCTGTCGAGCTAAGTGTACTAACTAATGCTAAGTGAATGTATATATATCCGTGATGTAGTAGTAAGTTTATTACGCCCGGGAGAACGGATCTCATAGGGCCCTAGCTTCGGGATTTCGGAGCGCGCGGCCGGAGGAACTTCGCTCTTCAATTCACAAGTTACCATCGACAGTGCATCGTAAGCTACCATCCAGGACCACCTAATGCATAACCCCACCTAATGCATAACCAAAATTTCGCTCCTCTCATACAAAATCCAAATTTTGATGTCCACAAAAACAGGCCCGATTCTCAATTAATAAATGAGACTTTGGAGAAAGTATCTAGAAAATTGGCCAATTTTTACTGTCTGCGTGGTTTTTTGACCTCCCGACCGCTCCGTGTGCGCTGGCAGTGCTTTGTTACGACCATAAAGTCCTCACTTTCGTCCTCTGACCTGACACCCACCTCAATCACCGACTCGACCTCCTCATCCACAACCACCTCTACTTCTGCATCCTTTGAGTCAGGAAGAGCCTCTCCAGCCGCTAGAGTCTCCGCCAGAGTCATGAATCGTCGGTTCGGGTTCGGTACCGCCTTTCTTTTCTTCCCTCGCCGCAGCTGGGCCATCTGCTCCTCGAGGCCAGTAATCCGCGCATTCTGAACGGCCACCTTCATCTCTAAAGCTTCTAACCCCTTTGCGATCTTACTATACTTCCGCCTGGTCGGACGACTGCGGTGTTTGGCCATTTCCCTCACTTGCCGGCTCGTTTTCGGCGTATCATCTGAGTGCAGTTGAGGAGGGCTCGGCGTCTTGAACTCTTCCAGCAGTTTTTCTTTGTCCGGCTGAATTTCCGGATGTGCTAGAGCTTTGTACCGATTTATTGGCCAATTTCCAGTAAACCTCCAGCCGGATAAGATAATATCCTTCCTCATGCCCGCCTCCCTGGCTTTCGCGTATGCCCGGATAAAGTTGACTTTGTCAACCGGCGCAGAATCGGACAAACTAGCCAGCTTTTGGAGTTCTTTCCGGTACGCACCTTTGATGACATTAAAAATCCCATTATCTAATGGCTGCAGACCATGGGAACAATGTGCTGGTAAGTAACAGCAGTAGACGTTGTTCAGAAAGCACGTAGCCATCCACTCATCCTGACTGCTGGTCAGCGACCCTATAGCGGGTGACTCAGCGGCGAAATCACCGAAATGCTCACCTGCGCATGGCTCCCGTGGCCGTCAAGGATAATAAGTCTCGCATCCGATGCATCACGAGGCTCCGTTTGAGGCAAATAGACGTCTTTCAACCACTCGAGAGCTATGTGGTTGTCGGTCCAGCCGTTCGGTGATGTGATGTAGTGCCAGTCCGCTATTAATTCGAATTCGTTAAGGAACCACTGCTTCTGCAGCTCTTTTCCTTTAAAGATAATTCCCGGTTTCAAAGCACGGCCAGTTGCGGTGACAGCCTCAATAAACGAGGTCCACGTGCGCGACTGAACGCCTTTCAACATCGCCTTCTTCTTCGGGTCAGAGCTCCCGATTACGAGGCTGTCCAGGCCTCATGGACAATCAATTAGCTACACCCTATAAGAACCCATAGTGTACTTGTAGCAGACTTACCGAAACCCACCATTATACCGCCCTCGTCCACGTTAACTGTGTTCTCAGGCTTGATCCAGCCGTACTCGTTCTCCCTGATATCGAAGTACCAATTGACCGCCTTTGGAGTAAAGCCGTCAAATCTGGCGGCTTCTTGACGTTTTCCAAGCTTGGTAGATAGTTTTGGGTGACGCTTGACGAACCTGGTGGTCCAGTGCTTGCCCAAAGGTTTGTTATCGCCTTGTTGTTGAAGGATGGCCTCGGCACAGGCGCGGACCTGGCTGTGCGAGGGAGCATAGCCCAGGGACTCTTGTCGCAGCACCCAACGAATAAGCGTCTCCTCCTGGCTCTTTGAAATACGCTGGTGGGCCTGGATACGTTCATTCCTGCTTGCTTATACACCACAACGCCGACCACCCGGTCGCTCTAACCTTCCTCGACCACCACTTCTTGACGATTCAGCCACTACCTGCGCATCAACATCCATCTGATCAATTACTTGCGATGCTTCCTGTACAGTTATAGCCCCTCCTTTCTGTAATCTAGTTCTTTTTGCCCTGCGGCGCCGGCTTAGTATCTCATTTGCATCTCGAAGATTTCGGACCTCATTCCTCAATAAGACAACCTCATGCATAACTGCC
This sequence comes from Fusarium poae, assembly GCF_019609905.1. NCBI lineage: Eukaryota > Fungi > Ascomycota > Sordariomycetes > Hypocreales > Nectriaceae > Fusarium > Fusarium poae. Next base: position 369,661 of record NW_025408662.1, read on the forward strand.
CTTGTTGCTTTAGTATTTGACTTTAAAGCTTCTATTATTGACTCTGGGGAGCTGCCTCTATGTCTTCTGATTCGTTTTTCGAGGTATTCAGACTGAGATTGAGCCTCAATTGCTGTCTTTGGGGTCTTTGAAACCCATGGGGTTAATGGTTGGCTGACCTCCCCAGGAGGCGTTGGGGTTCGTAGCTGCACATCAAGCTTTGAGATCACGGCTTCTGGGTCAAGAGGAGCAAGTCCAGCTCCTCTAAAACCCCCCGGATATTGCTTTCTGTGAAAGTAGCTTTAAAGGCGGCATAAAAGGCCGGGAAGAACTCGGTCTTGAAATGTGGGTTATAGAGCATCTAATCAGATGCTCTATTTCTCGACCATAAGCCTGTTTCAGCACTGCAAAGCACCCAACATCAAGAGGCTGAAGTAGGTGAGATGCATGAGGTGGCATACAAAGCGTGATAATCTTATTATCCTGACAGTATCTCTCAAAGTCAGCAGAGTGGTGGCTTTCGTGGCCATCGAGGATCAGAAGACGATAGGCACCAACTGATCGGTTACTTGTAGACCGATCAAAGTGCTTTAGCCACTCAAGACCTAGCTCGTTATTTGTCCACCCATTTTGGCTCGTTGCAATAACCCAATCGGCTGGGAGGTTGCTTTCTCGGTACCAGTTAGCAAGGTGATATTGGCCTGCACCAATGATAAACGGGGGGATCGCCCGGCCTTCCGCATTAATCGCCTGGATTACAGTAATCCATTCCCGATTTCCAGGCTGCACTGATTTTGGCCTTCCTTGCCTTTCTGAACCTGTGACAACCATTCCGGCCATAATAACGCCCATCATAAAGCCGGTCTCATCAAAATTCCAGATATCATCTGATCGGATACCATAATTTGCCATTGTGTTCTGTACAAGCCTAAACCAGCCACGAATAATAGTCGGATCTTCGCATTTGGCTCTCTGGTAGTCATATCTCCGAAATAAACGCGTCTTTAGCTCTGGTTGTCGCTTGACGAAGTTATGAGCCCAGCGCTTGCCAACAGGTGATGCGTCACAGTCAGCAAGCAGAGAATTGGCCATATCTTCCACAAAATGCAAGCGCGAGGGAAATCCTCGCGAATCTAGGTCAAGGAGGAATTGAACTATTATCTGCTCCTCTAGATCAGTCAGTCTCCGTGACTTTGGCACCCACGCGTCTCGTGATTGAATGCCATTCTGTCGGTTACGGAGAGCACCGAAGCCAACTTCATATATTTTTGCAGCGCGTCGGAGGCTTAGCTTTGGGTTATTTTGAAGGGCCTGAATTGCAAGAAGGATTCTAGCTTCATTTGATGATTGAGGCATGTTTAGTGGTTGAGAATTAATTGATCAAATTGTTAAGATGTAGGATGAGGGATTTTTTATCAGCATACTTGGATGATCAGCATGCTTATCAACCACGTTAATTTGTATGTAAATTGATAATAACATTATACTTTGAAGTTATCGTGATGATCTCGGTTGGTGCGCGAAAAGGGGTGGCGCGCGTAAAGTGGATACACGACCCTAAGCTTTAGCCTTCTCTAAAACTAGCTTCTCGTCTAGAAAATGAGCATCACCTTCTTCCCACGGATGTTCAATCTCAACCTGTCTAATCATATCCGTAAACTTCTCACTCCTCGGCTTGATGTCATATGGGAAGTCACGAATATGACCAATTATGCCAGGAGTGACGCTTATCTGAGGTTCAATCTCATTGCCATGTTCGTCAACAGCCTTCTTTATATCGAACGTTGACAAGAGACGTGAGATACTGATGAACAGGCTCTCGTCAGCGAGGAACCGCCCAGGGCAAACCCTGCGACCAAACCCAAATGAGGCAAAATTGGGATGCGGTTCATTTCGTGGTTCCAGGTACCTATCTGGATCAAAGGAAGATGGTTCTGAATAGATCGATGGGTCATGAAGAAACCACCATGTCGCTGGTATAAAGGATGTCCCCTTTGAGAACACAAAATCCTTATAGTGGACATCTTCGTCGGCTGTGTGAATGACTCCCATTGGAGTGACGGGGATCCATCTGAGTGTTTCCTGTATTAAAGCATCGATGTACGGAAGATTATCACGATCCTCGAAGTGAGGAAGTCGATCAGTCCCGACAACAGAATCAATCTCTTGCTGTGCCTTCCTCTGGACATCTGGAAACAGCAACATGGCGAGTACAAAACCACGAATGGACGAGACAGTGGTATCAGCGCCTCCAGCGTACATGACTGCGGCGGTTTGCTTAATCGCAACCTCAGTCTCTTCATCCACATTGCCATCATGTTGCTTGATGAGCGAAGAGACATAGGATGGCTGATGAGATTGTTTTGCCATTTGATTTTTAACAAATTTAAACGGCACTTCAACCACCATGCGCACATGGGTGTTCCAGTCTCTGGCTATGCGCTTGAAAGACATTCCTGGAAAGGATTCTGGGAAATACCTAAGTACCGGCAGGTAATCGACCGGCCAGCTCATGGGGACGAACGCAAGTGCAAAATTGTGCATCATTTGCTCTATCAACAGGGACAATGGATCTGGTTTGTGTGGCTCGATGTTATAGCCGTACGTCATCTTCAGAATTATAGCACTTGCTTCACTACAACAGTAGCGTCAGCAAGACACTGGCAATAAGTAGGGTTAGTCACTTACGTCTTGATATGTGTCGACAACTTCTCGGGGCTCTCCAAGATCCGCAACAACAAGCGACGCGACTCCACGTCTTGAACATCCCTGAAGCGTGATGCAGTAGCCTTCGTGCCCAGCTGTTGATGTACCAACTTCCGCTGTTGTTTGAAAGTCTTGCCGTATGGTAGGAAGGTGAGGACCTGATTATAGCCACACATCTCATTCCCAAAGATGAACTGTGGCCGTCCTGAAGTCTTTATTGATGTCTTCTCTAGGATAGTGTTTGCAGCGTCACGGTCGTGGAGTATGATGAGGGATTGACCGAAGATGGAAACATGGCTGATAGGACCGTAAAGGTCTTTAAACTTGATCCAATGTTGGTATTCTGGGGTGGTCCCATCCGGCAAGTCTCTGATGTTGCCGAGGATGGGGAGGGGCTTGGGACCAGGAGGGAGATTCTTGCGAGGTCTGGCGCGAATGTAGAGTACTGCGAGGACAACCCCCAAAAAAACCAGGAGTGCAGATAGCATGACGAAGCTTGTTTGCTCTTGCTAACGTGATTTAATTGAATGATATACTTCAATCAAGGGATCTGTAAGCGTTGGTGCAAAGCCCCTTTACCGTGAGATAAGCGGCGGGATCTCTAGATATACATCCATGCCTCTAAGCCATAAGTAATTCTACGTAACGTTGCTTTATGACGCATTATGCCAAACCTCACGTTTGTCAAACCATGACGTGGCCATGTCCTTGTCATATCGCTGAATGAGGCCTAGGAAGGTATAAAGCCACGTCTTGATGTCCCTTAACATACCTAATCAGGTGAGTCATACATCAAGTAGAGGGTCGCAATTTTACTTGACTCTGAGGCCTGGTGCATCAAGTACTGGTTATCACTCATTGGTGTGCAAGGGTGTCAACCAAGGCAGATGAGGAGGCAAGAGAATACTATCCTCGGCAATAGATGCTAACCCTAAGCCCTTAGGTTGGAGCGGTCGGCCACCTATCGTAACGGAAACTCCCATGAGGAAATACTACCACCTTATGAAAGTCCGAGTCTGCATTGGGCAATAACGAAACACTATGGGAAATAATTGGAGACACAAGGCTGCGGCATATTATCAGCAGGTTATGAGAAGGACTTGGCATGACGTCCTAGGCTATTGTGATTGTCATTGTGGGTCCCTGGATGCATTCAGGGCCTTACCAGCTGCGCTATACGGCAAAAGACTAGGATGTAAGGTCCCTGACCCTACACTGCATTCTCATATATATAGCTATAGCGCCCCCATCAGGTTCAGGCTCAGACTCAGGCTGTGACACCTTTCTTCGCCCTGCATGTCTTACTACCCCGCCTTGCTCGGCGCTCAATCCAAGACGGAGGTAAGAGCTTCCGAGGGTTACTCAGCATAATTCGGGGTAGACTGCAGTGGTCCGAGTAGCCGCGGCTTGTTTTTTGTTATCCATGGAGGTTAAAATATGCAGCCCATTCCTTTTTCGACCAGACCCAATGTGGCCGCGCAACCAACAATCCTATTTCGACAAGGCAATTGATAGGGGTGCCGCAAGCTTACGGGTGCCGCAGTTTTAGCAATTCCCATTGGTCCAAAGACTCGTCGGCCCCATCAGGCCACTCCGCAGAAGACGGTGAGCCAGTCCGCTCCACCACGCCTTAACAGTTGAGCGGGAGCCAATAGCTTCCCTTGAAATGCATCCAGTTTCCTTTTCGGGAGTCACGACTTTGCTGGGATTCGTTGCCCAAATTCGCTGCGGACGAGCGGTTCAACTCATACCCTTTGGCTCATGTGGGCCCGAAGGGCCCAGGCGAGCCAACCTAGCTTGCTAGGTTGGGCACAAAATCGTGAGACATCGGAAGGGCCCGCTTTTTGTTGCGATTTTCAGCTTTTTGGATATTCCGTGCATCACAAGGCGTCCAAAAATGTAAGTTGAAGGCGAAACCGGTAGTTTGAAGCTGCTTGTGATGATAGATTGTGTTAGATTTTTACCAACTACACCACACGCCAACAAAATGGGAATCCCCACTTAGAGCAATGCATGAGTGGTTTTTTATATCTGACAGATTGACTATTGAATATCTGAAGGCCGGTGAAGTGACTGTTTGAGCACCCAGGCTATGCTGCTTTGCAGGACAATTCCCCATACAAATTATAGTAACGTAGATGATAAGCGGGTGCAACAGACAAGCGAGTGCAACACAACATCCCAACATCTCAGATAGAAATAGCGATAAAAACACAACAGACTATTAATTAAGTAAAATTAATCGCTATATTCTTCCATAGACATAGCGACAACTATCTGACAGGTCCTTGCATTATGTCCTGTCTTGCCGCACGCTCCACAGCGCCTTTCCTTCATTCGCGTAGGCCCTCCTTGACCACCACTTCTCGATGGTCCAGCCACCGCCTGCGCATCAACATCCGTTTGATCAATTACTTGCCTTCCTTCCTCTACTGTCATCACCCCTCCTTTCTGTGGCCGGGTTCTTTTTGCCCTCCGCCGCCGGCTCAGTATCTTATTTGCCTGTTCAAGATCTTGGACCCTGGCCTCTTGTGACGGTTGGGTTTTCCAAGGGATAAACTAGTCCGTTCTAAGTTTATGTTGGCAGAGTCGTAGGGCGTGTGATACTGAGCGGGTGCGAAGTGTCACGTCTCTTAATAGTGAATAAGGCGGGTCAGGCGTATTCAGGTAAAGATGTTTTATTGATAGCTGTCGAGCTAAGCGTACTAACTAATGCTAAGTGAATGTATATATATCCGTAGGGGCTCACGGTTATGAGTGAGGCTCACGCCGTGAGTCCTGGCTCACGTCGTGAGTCGTATCGTGAGCCGTGAGTCGCAGAGTCTAGCGGCTCACGTTCTGACTAATCTAGTGTGGGTGGTTGGCGTTATGATAGGAGAAAAAATAGTGGGTACTACGTAACCGCTTGTTGGGTCGTAACAGGGGGGGCCAACTAAGCAAGCTTAGTTGGCCACAAAATCGCGTGACACCAACACAATCGCGTGACATCTGCGGGGGTGTGATTTTGGTGTGATTTTCAACAACACAGAAGAGATAAATTGAGGTCTCTCGTGATATCAATTGACTACTGACTATCTTCGGGCTGCATAGGCAGCTACAGCGGCGGCCAGGCTCGGGTGCCTTGTAGAACAGCCTCCCAAGGGAATCTTCAGATCGGCCTTAGTGTTGAGTCGGGCACGGCGTTGAGTAGGGCAGGGGTGACTCGGAAAGTGATTCAGGAAGTGACTCGTAGTCAGGCAGGCACGGCGGCGATGAGGGCTGTTGAACAGTAGGATGGCCGCACGGGGTATCGTGTGACCTATCGGTCAGCTATCGGCGACCCTAGACCCATTCAGGAAAGCATAATAAGCAGACCCCTCTCCAAGGAAGGCGGGGGAAAAAAAGTTGAACAATACACATACAATTAAGGACATCAAGGCGCAAGCGATCCGTTCAACAAGGGCATCGCCACTTCATCTAGATCAGAGAATTCGTTAAGGTTATCTTCATGCTCGCTATCGGTATAAGCGTGAGGTTGTGTGAGGTTGAAGTCAACTGTTACGACCCAACAGGTCCTTATGCACGTGGGATAAGCACCCCACTTTTCGCTCCAATCACCAGCTACCCACCGTGTAGAAGTCGAACGCACGCCATTCGACTTGCATACCTCCAAGTATATATACATTCTCTTAGCACTAGATAGAACTTAGCTCACCAGCTATCAACAAAACTTCTTTACCTGAATACGCCTTACCCGCACTATTCACTATTAAGAGACGTGACACATCGCAACCGCTCAGTGATAACCAGCGCTCATCATATGTCAACTCAATCAATCAATCACCCCAATCAAATCAATCAAATCGTCGAATTCTTCCTTTCAATCAAATCAAATCACACATTTCTAAAGTTGAAATAATTGACATATTACATATGCATCATGTGATCGTCTAATCTCGAGGGAAAATCCAGATCTTCCCGAGCCACTACCCTACACTAGATAGTCGCAGATGGAAGTCTACTCTCAAATAGCGGGGGAATTAGCGGCAAAGCTAAGTATCTGCTATCGTGATCTACGCATGACCCCACCGCGCGTATGCAATGTGGAATGCGTTTTCCAACCATGTCGCGCCATCGAAATAATCCCTTCTACACGTGGTTTCTATTCCATTTCACCAGTAGGATGTCGAACTCGCCACTCTCCCCGTCGCCAGCTGGCTTTCCGCCAACAACATTGACACCTTGCCCTACACCTCCTTCTTCCGTCTTCTCACGATTGTCTCAGCCTAAAACGGTCGCCAAGCAGTTGGAAGAAGCAGCCGTTGGAGCTTTACCTCCCAACCCGACCATTGAGAATCTGTCCAAGATTACCTGGAAGAACCGTCGCCTCGTCCAGGAGGATTTGTTAGCTCGAAAAGGTGCAAAGGGCAGGAAGAGCTGGATTAGGTCGCACGGGACCTTCCTAGTTGAGCTGAACTATCAGGATCTACCGATAGGTCACGTCTGGTGCTGCAATCGATGTGATATGAGAGGCGCAGCGGAGTTCTTTTCGGTGCAAGCCAAGTCTTCCGCAGCGGACCATCTTCGAAAGTCTGTGCTTATCCCGTTCAATCTCATTGACAAGATATCCAGCAGCTGACAGACCTGCGTAGAGCTCACCGGATCACCCCAGCTAGCCAGTCTAGCGAGTCAAGCGAGTTGCCCGAGAGCAGGATCACGAGGAATACCGGCTCTGTGAGGAATCCGCGGCCGAGCTCGAGGTCGTCATGAACAACGAAACGCGGTGGAACTCCACTTACATGATGATTGAGAGGGCTTTGCGAAAGCAGACAGATATCAGAGCATTTATCTTTGCAACTCAAGAAGAGGAAGACGGGGCAAGACGGATCCCGGCGGAGGACATATTGTCCAGCGAAGACTGGCGGGTTCTTGGCGAAGTCAACGAGATTCTCAAACCCATATACCTTCAGACGATGCGGACGCAAGGCTGGGGTAAAGGTGACAGCCATGGACGCCTGTGGGAGGTGGTGATAGGAATGGAATATCTGTTGGAGCATTTTGAGGACTGGAAGGCCTTCTGTAGTGAGGTTACGGAGGAGACGATGGGAGAAACTCAAGTGGATGCTGCGGAGCGGATTGCAACGGCGTCAGCAAATTTCCGAGAGTCCAACGGTCGGCCAAGCCGCGTTCGCCGTCTCCCTGCCCGCTTTGAAGAGGATGAGGTTTACGCGCTACCACAGCGGAGTCAACCTCCGATATTCGTAGAATCTGCCTTACCGTTGCATTCTCGGGCTGATTATTCTACGGCGGAGAAACGATCAGCGTCCGAGACGTCGCAAAAGAGCACATTACCAGCGGACCATCGAGCCTACATTCGGGCATCAATCAACAACGGGTGGAAGAAGCTGAATGAGTATTATGACAAGCTCGGAGAATCTCCCTTGTTTGCGGCAGCAATCATTCTTCACCCGAGGTTCGGGATCAGCTGGTTAGAGGCGACTTGGGTGTCTGAGGAGCAACTCGCTTGGGTTCGTGATGCCAAGGCTGGAATCAAGGATTACTTCACCCGTTGGTACGACGCGAACCAGGGACTGTGCGAGGAAACAACGAAGTACGACGCAGCGCCAAGGACGATGGGTCAAGAGGATGATCAGTACACTCAGTGGATTAATAGCAAGACAAAGAAAGCGTTTGCGACGGGTGGCAGTGTCGGCGAGCTCGAAAGGTACCTCCGTCTCGAGCCACAGGATACGCAGGATGCTATCCAATGGTGGAGAGACCACAGGGCTTCGTTTCCTTCACTGAGCAGCTTTGCCCTGGATGTCTTTGCTATTCCAGCGATGGCGAGCGATTGTGAGAGACAATTCAGCCTAGCGAAGCTGACGTTGACTTCTCAGAGGCTCTCGATGGGCGCAGATACATTGGAACATGTTCAATGCCTCAAGAACTGGGTCAGGCAGGGCGGAGTAAGGTTAGGTAGTTGGGTGGGTAGCTGAGTGTTGGTGTACACGAGGGGGATGACTTCGGGTTGGGGTCCCCACTCACGGAATTGAAAAGGGTATCAATCAAATCAAACAAATCAACTTTGAGCTCGAGGGCTGTCAATCAAATCAACTTCGGGGCCAAAGTTGATTTGATTGACATATGATGAGCGCTGGTCTTGATAACGATTATCACGATGTATTGAGCTCCCCAGCTCGGCGCGGGCTAAAACATATTCGGAATATTGTTAACGAAGCTGTGCTTCTTGAAGACGTAATCACACGGTATGTTGATGACCGCCGTGCACGTATTGAGAAGCGATATCACCAAAGAAAGCGAGGAAAGCGAGCGAAGCCGATGGATGACTATTTTCTCACGACCTCTCTCCAAGATCTTCGCAATCAGCAGGGCGAATATCTCGCCGCTGAAGAAAGCAAGGATCAGAAGTCTCAGCTTCGAGCCACACGATCTCTAGCCAAGCGCGAGATGGAACGCATTAAGGAGGAGTGGCGTGAGAATAAGGAAGCCATCGTCGACGGTTTTCCGAAGAATCTTCGGTTTAAACAGTGGCTTCAACACACAGGGAAGGATGTTGAATATGCTTCATACGATGAACAGCGTGCTCGTATTTCGACTATGCTTAGCGAAAAGGCTGACTTTCCACAATGCTCAGTATGCCGTAAAGCCTCTCAGCGCGGTAGATCTCAAAGGTCTCTATTCCGATGATACAGTCGATTTTTCCCTCACAAGGCCGCCGCCTGATGAAGAAAGTGAGGGTGAAGAAAGAAATGCTTCCTCTCATTGATCTCGCCGGCATAGATTATCCTGAGATATCCTCCTCGCCGCCCGGCTTCTCCTCTCAACAGCTGCCTCCCTCAACGCCGTGCCCACATCAACACCAAACACAGCTTCATCAGTCACTTCGAGATATCATCAGAGAAGAAAGGCCCGTTGGCAAAGAGGGCCTCGCTGGCCAAGGAAACACAGCTACCGCAGTAAATACATTGAGAGCAGTTTTCTATTCCACACCTTCGCCGCCGCCGCCACAGTCAACGCCTCCCTCTTAAGATAGCTACAGTTAATAGAGAATTATGAGAAGCTTCAACTTTACATTACCGTCATTTTCAGCTAAATTTGACATAAAAAGACCTTCAAAATAGAGGAAAATGAGAAAAACACACACAATTGGCACCGAATCCACTGTATCACCGCTTGCTTAGTTGCCCCCGCCCCACGGGCCTCGAGCCAACGGGTAACAGATCCCACCTGTCCACAGTTTCTGCTGAGTCATAGATATCTCTTGGCGGCACCGCTCTTCGGAGGCTGAATGAAGACTTTTACAACAGTTCTTCCTTCTAAAGGACAACACGATCGGAAGCCGCAACAATCAACAGCATAGCCAATCCATCGAAATCAATTATATCGTATTCTAAGTCGATTATCTTATTTTACAATGGAGCGCCGATCGAAAACTCGTGCGACGCTTGCCTGTCTCCCTTGTCGAAACCAGCATCTGAAATGCGACGGGACACGTCCTGTTTGTTCCCGGTGTCAAGGCCTTTCTAGAACCTGCGCATTTCCCGAATCGCGTCGAAGTGGTAGCTATAAAGCAACTTCAACAAGATCACGGGCTCAAGATCTCCAACCCGATGATTTGACACCCACTGATAGCGTTACATCCCTTACTCCGGAATTTCGGCAGATGCCGTCCGGCTCGGTTTCAGGGTTCAAATCCATACCACGAAATCCACATATGGATCCACAATGTGGATCCATATCCATTCCATTCCATTCCACGTAGGCTTCAGCATTTCCATATCCACGCCACGGAATCCCTTCCACATGTTCCACATGTGGAAATTGTGGCAAGGAATGAAAATTTAGGTGGGGTTTGAAAATACCTGGATTTCCTTATGAAATAGCGCATACCCTAAGTACTTTCCATCGGCAATAACAACGCAACAGCAACAATTTTCCACTCCGTTTTACCCGTACACAAAGTTCAAACAAGTCTATTCTAGGACGGTTTACTATTACTCACGCCCTTACTATCCCAAATCGAAATGGCCACCCTTCATCCTACCAAGTCAACCACACCCGTTCCAGAACGTACAGAAGAAGACAATCAACGACTCTTCCAGCTCTACAAAGGCTGGACCTTGACGGAGAGAGACGGCCAAGTGCGTCAATGGGTATATCAGTTCGGCTACGATATCCAGCATGCCCAAAAGGGGGAACGCCGATGGGTGTGTTGCCTTTGCATCAAGCAAAAGCGGCCGAGGCCAAAGAGTTATGCCATCAAAGGGTTGCAGAACGCTGAGGGTCACCTGTACACGGACCACAATGGCATCATGGATCCGACAGGCAAGAGGCAAAAGCCTGCAAAGGCATCCGAGAAAGCACATCAGTCCATTGCAACAATCCTACAGTTGAACCCGAAGGAGCCGAAGGAACAAGATTTGATCAATACCTTGATCAAACGTTTCGACAAAACTGTATTCCAGCAGAAACTTGTCAACTGGATTGTCAATTCTAACCAATCCTTCTGGATCGTCAACGATCAAGATCTTCGAGACATCTTCAACTACCTCAATCCATCTGTTGAGATCACAAAAGTTAACATTACTGACGTGACCGTGCGTGCCATCGCAGAACGAGAATTTACCAACAATATGGAAAGAGTGAAGGATGCTTTGCGAAAGAGTCCGGGACAGATCCATATCCAGTACGATGGCTGGAAGTCTGGTAACCGACACGCCTTATACGGCATCACATGTGTGTTTCGGGATTCAAACAATCGGCCGCAGAAGTGCGTTCTCGGACTGCCTGAGCTTACGGAGCCGCACACAGGCGAGAATATCGCCGGGCAAATTATCGAGATCATTCGGGAGTACGAGATCAGCGATAAACTCGGATATTTCACACTGGATAATGCCGGTAACAATAAAACCTCGATGGGGGAGCTTGGATTAGAATTTGGTTTCGACTGGGAGAAGCGATGAGTTCGCTGCGTTGGCCACGTTGTCAACATAGGAGTGAAACAGATGCTGTATGGCAAGAACCCGGATGCTTTCGAGAAAGAGGTCTTCGAAGGACTTCACACGGCAGCGAAGGAGCATGAAGTCTGGAGGAGGCGAGGCTCTGTTGGAAAATGGCATAACTTTGCTGTTGTAGGTGGCTGAGTCACCTGCTTTATTTGTTATACTCACGAAGACCTAGGAGGTGAGCAGATCGGACACGTGGACTGATATGCTCAAGAAGGTACAAGCTGTCGAGAGCCAACTCTCTGATGACGCTCAGCTCAAGAAACACCGTCCAGTTGGAGTTGTGGTCGACAATGCTACCCGGTGGCTTTCTCAATTCTCGATGATTGAGCGCACTCTCGCCTTGAGGCCATTTTATAATTCTTTTGTCCAGAGAGCATCAAACGAGTGGGAGAAGGTCAACTTGACGAGAGCTGGCCACATCAAAAAGGGTTCCAAGCTGCCCTTCTTCCTGAAGGAAGAGAATCGCATGACAGCTGATGATTGGCATGTGCTCGGGACTCTTTACGACATTTTGCTTGACTTCCAGCTGGTTGTGAGAGGCCTTGAGGGTGATGGACAGGGAAAACACCAGAGAAAGGTCGAAGAAAACGAGATCGACCCTCCACTGTCTGGTAAGCCTTAGACTTCTCAAAAGCGGCCTGATTCTTATTTTAACAGCTGACTTGTACAGGAACAAGCTGGGATCTTGTTCATGCGTACGAATTTCTTCTCGAAACCCTCGAAACCGCGAAAAGAGCAGTCGCCAATTTTCCGGACGGCCATCATCTCGCTGTCAACATCAACCTGGGCTGGTTCAAATTGAACAAATACTACGAGCATCTGAACGACAGCCCCTGGTCTATGGCGCCGCAGTTCTTCATCCTGCCTACCGGTGGGCACTGTTTGACGATTTGTGGGGAGACGACGACGAAAGACAGTTGTGGATTACCAAGGCGAAGGAGATGGTCCAGGATCTCTGGGTGAGAGAGTATAGGGACCTGGAGGTTGATGACCCAGAGATTGAGTTGCCTGCCAATAAGCGGCTGAAGACCTCAAGAAACAAGTTCACAGCGTGGCGCACAAAGAAGCGAGGACTGACGGCTGGAGGGATTTCTGTTACCGAGTCGCCAATTCAATCCCCAGCTCAATCCCCTAGGTCCTCGGTTGGCGGTCTGGATCTTGATGAATACGAGCAGTGGCAGCGTGATATCGAGGATGCTGATGCTTCTGTCACAGATCCCTACGAATACTGGCACATAAGGCGGCTCAAATCCCCGGTTGTCTAGAATGGCCTTGGATCTGCTTACTGTGCCACCAATGTCAGCCGAGTGTGAGAGGCTATTCTCGACCACTGGCCGCATGGTTACCAAGAGCCGCAATAGGCTAGATGCCAGTACAATTGGGCTTTGTCAGACACTACGGAGTTGGTTGCGTGCCGGTTTGATCGGGTCGCTAGATAGGATTCTAATGGACAAAAACGTCGACGTCACCAAGACCTGGATGTGACCCACTAATTACCATTGTTAGACAAAGTAGGTCATTCCACAAATTCCACAATATGGATTCATTTCCATAATGGATCCATTTCCACCCATTCCACATCGAAGTTATTAGTCAGCATCCATATCCACGCCATATTCACAAATGTGTCGTGGAGTGTCGTGGATTTGAACCCTGCTCGGTTTTAGGCTTTGGAGTGAGGGAAACTGCTCGTGATTTTGGAATCGAGCTTATTGACTTGTACTATGAAAACTTTCACCCTAGTCATCCTTTTATTCTGCCGAGGCCAGCTCTTGACGCGAGGTATGCCGCTGGATGCCCTAATATTCAGCATGTCGTAGCCGCTGTTCAGCACATTGGCTCTTTTTACACAAGTAACCCTACCCTTGGGATCCAAGATTGTTTGTTAGAGAAGAACGAACAGATAGATGGGTTCACCGTGCAAACGACTCTGCTGATGGCATTGGCAAAGAGCATGTGCGCCGAGCAGGACCTTGCCGATGCACTACTGTCAAAGGCAATGCACCAAGCAAGCTTCATTGGCATGGACACTAAAACACTGGCCGACTTTATTTCCGAAAGCGATCCAGTACTCGCAGAAAGTTGGAGGCGCACAATGTGGATGTTATACGTGAGCGACACAAACTTTGCTGTTATTCGACAGGACTATGATCTGAGGCTGAAGGACATGAGCTTTGACGTATCTACCATGCGAAGATAAGGAGTACAATGAAATGGTAACCGTCCAGATTTGTCCCTGGATAAATATTGTCATTGCTAAACTGAATTACGAAGCTTATCCCGCCGACAAGAACGACATTCGCAGAGTATCATAATCGCGAGTACGACATGCAAGAAAAGCCGTTCTCTTCGTTTGCATATTACATCGATGCAAGTATGATATTTGCTACCACACTGCCCGCATCACTCAAGTTCAGAACCGTATCTAAAGCAGAGATACTCTGTGATAATCTTGAGGCCAAGATCGCCGGCTGGTTTGCGATGTTACCGCCAAGTAAACGAGATCTGGATGTTCGGCCTGCCTTCTTGGATCAACTCATTTTTCAGTCACATATGATGATGTACACGTAAGAACTCGCACATGTTTCTCGCTAGTTGTTGATTCGAACTGACCAAAGATTCCTAGATGTCTTGCTTACATACACAGACCCTTTTCCACCCTTCGATATGACCCTGTTGAAGGAATCTCTACGTGCGGGTCGCCTCCCCCTCCACTCCTCTTGGGACTCAGTGGTGGAGGCGGTCTGAATCGTCAGTCACATCTGCAAAAGCTCTTACAAGCCATCCGCAAGCAGAATCAATGCCTTATCATCTTGCCCCTCGGTTCTGCCCAGTTGTCGCCTTTCGTCATTTGCATGGTTGCCTGCTGCACCATTGCTCACCTCATAGCTTGCAAGTCAGCACTACCAAAGGACGAAGCCGAAGTAGCCCGATCCCGGATCCGCGTTTGCCTCGGCACGCTCAGGCATTATGAGGATATATGGCCGAGGGCTAAGAAGATATTATTGGAACTCAAGAGAATTGCTAATTCCATTTTTCAGACTGAGATGGCGACCTTGCATTATCAGCCCACCTATGCTGGAGTCTCTGCAAATCAGCAAGACGCCACGCTTGGAGGTTTATTTGAAGAGGAATGGCTTGATGCCCTAAGAAACTTCGTATGAAGAATGCATGTAATTAATTACCTCTTAATTCGCTCCGGGATGCGGGGCCCCACCCAAATCCCGAATTGCCTAAGGGCGGGGCGAAGACCCCTTGGTCATCCCGAATATCCATGGTTATCGGAATGTATTGAAGGAAGTAGCTAGCTGAAAGTTCGGACAAGACTTGCAGCAGTGGGTCTTGCAAGTATCAAGTAAACATATAAGACTGCCTTACGTCTCAGTTGGCTTCTCGAGATGCAACTCCATAAAGTCCGCACCCTTCTAAGACACCATCAAGACCTCGTCAAGATGATAGCGCGTTATTTCCGGACCACGGCCCTGGGTACGATTGTCAGACTAATAACAAGGAACCGATTCCTAGCATTCAAAAGTTACAAAGATGAGTATCCTAAGGAGGCAAGCAGCGGGTCGTCACACTGTAATCTCCAGGTAGAGGATGATTGTATACTTGTTGGATGGTGAGTGACAAGTGTTACGCTATCAATCTTCGTTTTTTCTTACGGCAAACACAGGAAATCAGACGATGATCCTGAAAACCCCCACAATTGGTCTACAATAAGGAAGACGGCGGTGACCGCCTTGATCTGGTAAGTTGTATCTAGTTTGATGAATCCCGATCACTACCTGACCCTTGCTGAAACTGAACCTCTTTTTGACAGCTTGTACACTTTTACCATCTATTGCGGGTCGTCGATTTACGTTCCAAGCGTCGGGTAAGTTAAAGGTATATCAAACATAAGGACGATACACTAAGTCAGCATATAGACAGGTCATGGAAGAATTTAACGCCACAGAAACAGCCGCGTCGCTAGGTCTCGCCCTTTATGTTCTCGGATGTGGGTCTTCTCAATTACGGTCACGACTTTGACATAGACTGACGAGAACTACAGATGGATTTGGGCCGCTGCTTTTCTCTCCGCTTAGCGAAATCCCCTACATCGGACGTAACCCGATCTACATCATTACGTTCGCTATCTTCAATCTCCTCTGCGTCGGAGCGGCATTGACAGAGAGCTTTGCTGGATTCCTCATCATTCGTTTCCTGCAAGGATTCTTCGGAAGCCCGTGCCTCGCCACTGGTGCTGCAAGCCTTACGGACATGGTAATACCAGGTTTCTCTACCTTAGTCATGTTGTCTAGTCACTAACTGCTTGCCTAACAGTTTTCCGTCATCTACATCCCATACAGTCTAGCGGCATGGTCAGGCGCTATGTACTGTGGCCCGGCACTTGGCCCATTGTTTTCAGGCTTCTCAGTTGTTGTCAAAGGGTGAGCTCCTCCTATTTCTCTAGTATTTACATCCGTTCTAACCAGCAATAGATGGAGGTGGTCCATGTGGGAACTGCTATGGCTCTCATGCTTTGTTTTCATTTTCCTCGTCATCTTCTTACCCGAGACATCTACACCGACGTTGCTGTACCACAGGTCCAAACTGCTGCGAGAGGAAACTGGGTCGGACAAATACAATGATGCGACGTCCATTGCGTTGAGGGCGGTGACCCACAGAGATGCCATAAAAGCGGCGCTGATTAAGCCATTCGAGATTTCTCTCAAGGATCCTTCAATCGCATTTGTAAACATTTACGTAAGCTGCCTTCATCATGTTGCGTGTTTTCCCTTCGAGAAATCTCCATATCTAATTCCTCCGTGCAGACATCCTTTACTTACGGAATATACTATTCCTTCTTCGAGGTTTTCCCACTTGTTTATCCCAAGATCTATGGGATGAATCTTGGAGAAACGAGTGCCGTCTTTGTGTGCGTTCTAATCGCGTGTATTGTTGGCATCGTATGGTACCTATCTTGGTACCGTATATGCATCGAGAAGCGTTTCAAAGCACTGGGTTCCTATGATGTCCCCGAGACCTTCTTACGTCCTGGACTACTTGGTGTCTTTGGTGCGCCAATTGGCATGTTCCTATTTGGCTGGGGCGCGAGAGAGTCAATTCCCTGGGAAGTGCCAACGCTTGGTATTGTTATTTACTGCGGATTCTCGTTTGTGGTGGGCTCTGGGATCTTTATTTATCTTCCATTGGGTTATCCCCATTACGCGGCTAGTCTTTTTGCCGCCAATGATGCCTTAAGGAGTTCGTTTGCCGCAGCTGCCATTCTATTCGGTAGGCCTCTCTACCTGAATCTAGGAATTGGAAGAGGCTGCAGTCTATTAGGCGGCTTGAGCATACTTGGTATTGTTGGATTCTGGTATCTCTTCCGCTATGGAGATCAATTGCGGAAGCGAAGCAATTTCACAATCCAACAATAGAGGCATACAAGAAGGGAGATGATACCCGCTGGCAAATCGGTCCAGTTATATGATCGACCGTTCCTGTTTGGGTCGCGTTTTTAAAACCGGAAGACAGGCTCTGTTCTGTGGCACGTTCATCCGTACTACCTATACTGAGTTTATTGCGCATACTGAAACCGTTTACGATAGACTGAGTAATTCTTCTGAGGCTGGGCTATTTTCCTTCGCGGAGATCAGCACGGCATATTATAGGGAGGTATATGTTGAGGTTGAAGATTGAACATGAAGGATGGTACAATGATAGTCCGATCCGTCTGTCATATAAGCTTGGGATGACATGTCCTGTCTGTAGTTAGTTGTTCTTTATCCTTACATCAATCAATCTCATTACCTCACTTCAATAGTATAAAGATTCTTAATTGATGCATCTGCATTACTCCACATCATCACGTGCCCAAATGTCTCTGGCATGGAAAGCTTCATTACGCGAGTATGAACAAGTGAGTTTTATGAAGATGCACTACAAGCTGACTACTGCGTTTGGTTATACTTTCTCTCAGATATAATACATCAATTTGATCGTACAAGCGATATCATCAACCATTGTGTCATGAGTCGGGAGCCAAGCCTAGTGGCACGGAAAGGGAGTCTTTTAAATACTAAACCATGGCGTAGCTTCGTGGGATACCTCACAAAAGTGGTAAAGAGTTTATCGAAGGCCTACCAGCAAGTATGACAAACAAAAGGAATGATCGAGCTGACACCTCACAACAATGTGAGATATATCTGAATCTGCAAGAGGGGCTCCTGCGGGAAGCCCGCGATACTCTCTATGTCAGATGGTCTCAAAACCCCCACGGGCCTCTCCCAAGTGAGGATAGAGATGCGTCTTTTGGGACCTAGGCGGCACATGCCGTTTGGTTATGCTTATGGCTTGATGTGACAGTATGATTATGCCAGCCTTGAAGCCATTTTCATTAGCAATCACCATGCAGTACCCACCTGCCGGTCATACCCACCTACCGGTCAGCGAAAAAAAAATCCCCCATACATAATGCGCGTTTGTAACCTCATGGGAAAAAATTTAAAAATAGTAAAAATAAGTTAATCACTGGAGTTCAGATCAAAATTGGATCTATTTTAGTATTCTCTAGGTCTCTTAACCTCACGCCCTGTGCGGGTGCGTACGACACCTAATTCTTCCCTCCCTGAATATGACCTCTCATCCTCTTCCATCCCTCCCACCTCGATCACATCCGCAACAACACCCGCCCCTTCAATTGCTTCGTTTGGCTCTGAAATTGTGTCACCAGCCGCTAAAGCCTCTGCCAGCGTCATAAATTTCTTATTGGGGTTCGGTACCGCCTTTCTCTTCTTACCTCTACTCAACCGGCCAACTTCCTCCTCCAGGCTGGCTATTCTGGTGCTCAAAGAGGCGATCTTGGACTCTTGGGCTTCAAACCCTTTGATATCACAGAATACCGCCTTCTGGTAGAGGGGCTCTTGTTCTTCCCCAGGTCTCTGATGTGACGGCTGGTCTTTGGCGTATTATCAGAGTCGACTTGCCCGTCTCTGTGGCCGTCTGATCCAGGCGTCGTTTCCTTCTTGTCTGGCTGAATCTCAGGATGCATGAGCGCTTTCCGTCGTGAGATTGGCCAGTTTCCAGTCACTCTCCAGCCCGAAAGGATGTTTTTCTTCGTCATACCCACTTCCCTGGCTTTGGCATAAACCTTGATGAAGTTGACCTTGTCCACCGGCGCAGAATCCGTCAGGCTTGCCAGTTTTTGGAGTTCTTTTCGATATGCAGCCTTGGATGCGTTGAAAACACCATTATCCAGTGGCTGTAGGCCATGAGAGCAATGTGCAGGCAGGTAACAGCAATATACGTTGTTCAAAAAACACGTGGCCATCCACTCATCCTGGATTTTCAGTCAGCGGTATTTCTGATCGAGAACAGGTAGACACCCACAGATACATGGTTCCCATGGCCATCTAATATTATAAGCCTTGCATCTGACTCATCTGCTGGCTGAGTTTGGGGCAGATAAACCTCTTTGAGCCACTCGACCGCGATATGGTTGTCTGTCCAGCCGTTATCGGACGTGATATAATACCAGTCGGCGATCTTGTTAAACTCATCAATAAACCACTGCTTCTGAAGTTCTTTGCCCTTGAAGATAATTCCCGGCTTTAGAAGACGGCCATCTGCAGTGACGGCTTCGATAAAACTAGTCCAAGTGCGGGACTGCGAGCCTTTGAGGAAGGCCTTCCTCCTGGGATCGCTACTGCCAATTACCAAGGAATCCAAACCTAGATTTGCAGTTTGTTGGTAAGTCTTGTATCAGAAGTGGTCAGTACTCACCAAATCCAGCCATGATACCGCCCTCGTCAACATTAACCGTGTTCTCAGGCTTGATCCAGCCATATTCTCTCTCCCGGATATCAAAGTACCAATTGACAGCCATTGGGGTAAAAGAATTGAACCTTGCAGCTTCCTGGCGTTTTCCTACCTTCGTATCGATCTCTGGATGGCGTTTAATAAACCTGGCTAGCCAGTGTACACCGATAGGCCTTTCCCGGCCCTGCTGTCTCAACAGGGCAGCTACGGTGGCGCGAACTTGACTGTGGGAAGGAGCATAGCCCAAGGCCTCTTGTCGAAGTATCCATGTAACTAATCTAGCCTCTTGGGATTTGTATAACAGCTGGGCAGGTTGGGTGACCTCGGACTCTGACGGTAGGCCTCTTAATCGGTCAGACAGAGTGGTTTGGGGCATTCCATGCTTCTGGGCGGCCTGGTGCTGCGAGAGGTGATTATCTGTAACATCCAGTATAGCTTCAATGACATCATTCTCTGTATAAGACTGTTGAGGCATTTTCAAGGCGATTAAAGGAAGCTGCTACAGATAAAAGTTTGATGAAATTTCGGGGAGGCTGGGTGATGAAGGAGACATTTCGAGAAATTTTACATTAGTGCCATGCGACCAAACTGCTTGTGTAAAATACAAATGAACATGCCAATATGAAACAACATGAAACTCTCAGTAAGACACAATATGTTCCATGTAAATAACTTCAATTTTGGCCAAGCACTGTGCAAGCGAAGTTGGACATTTTGTATGGGGAATTTCTTTTTTCGCTGACCGGTAGGTGGGTATGACCGGCAGGTGGGTACTGCATGGTAGTAAGGAGAAGGTGATGTATTCACTAATAGGTAACTTGCCTTATAGTCTTTCTTATCTAATGTGCGATGTGGCCTTTTTACTTAGCAGAGATTAAAGCAGAGAGATAAATACATCGGTCTGCAGAGGCCTTGAATGAATTAACTTCAACTTTACGAACTGGTCTTAGACCTAATAAATGCCGCAATAAGAACCCTGGCAATCTAAAGCAAATCTTTAAGTCTTACGAGAGGTCTGTTTAGCTATGCCAAGCATTATATACCTGCACGATCATGACTCAAGAAGAAAGGGGGGAGGGAGGAGATACAGCCAGCTGTAGTAAAACCGCAAGGTTAAGAGCTGTAGATTTTACCGTCTTGCTACCATTATCCCATGTTGAAGAAGCTATAAACACATATTATAACAATAGAAAAAACAGCATAATTTATAAAGCTGGGAATGGGTCTTTCTATATATATTTCTATTGCCCTATTATTACATATTGAATATTCCTAAGGCGATATAATATTACAAGATTAACTTGTTATCTCCTTTTTACTAACTTCCTGCATTAGGTACTGTTACTACTGATAGGCAATGCATGAGCCTATTACGCAGCTATATTCATTTATTCTTATGATAGAGCCTGGTGTCTGCTGCTTATCAATTGTGCAATTAGGGATCGGGTTGGGAAAATCTTTCATGTCTTAGTCAAATTCGAACGTCGGCCAGAAAATACAATTAAAATCCGTTAAAAATCAATCACAGCAAAAGGTAAGGTGAAAGTAACATGCAGCGGTAGGCAAAAGCGTAATTAATCTTCTGATATCTATTATTGACATTTTAATTGCTATTTGCGGCGTATATCCTGCTTTCTTTTGCATCTTTCATGGTCAAATCTATCCCAGACTAAACCACACTAAAATGTTGCTTACGAAATAACGGTATTTGTCGATGGCTTACAGCAGTAGCCAATGACATTACGAATAAACGCGGACGCAATCCTTGTCAGTCTCCTCGAGCCAATACGATAAAGAATAAACGCGGACGCTGGTTCCACTCGATATCCCAACCCTGAAGAGTGACACGAAGACACGTGAATCTCAGGGTTGGGAGTAAAGCCGTGTTTTGAACATCAGTATAGGTTCCATAATAAAATCCATGGCTTCTTTACCCAGTCTCCCTGCCCCGTTAAAGTATCAATGTTCCAAGACCTTCCGTCCGGGATCTCCCACCTATCCGACGAGCACGCAGACCATTATGCATTTACGTGAATCCGTGTGCTCTGTATTCACTCAGCCTTACTTCAAGACGCACTATGCTATGTTTGAGAGGCGAAGCCTAGATGCGCTCTTTATATTCTATCGAAATATGTCGACTTTGCTTATTATTACATTCACACGGTAGAACTCGGCTAGATAAGAATCTCCGACTGATCCATATATATGAGCATTATATAATCATCATAGCACGACCACTTGGGTTGTCCAGACGAAGATGCTCATCGCAACGAATAGAACGGCCAGGAAGGAATATAGCTAATAGGAGCGTAGTATGCTACTGACTGCTTAACCTATCTATGTATAGATTATAGAAACCACAAGATATACGCATATGCTACTACTGAGTGCCTTTACTCTTTCGGTCTGTAGCTAGTAATTATGCCTCCCATGCTGCTACTATACGTAAAGGGAGACACATAAAACGATACCTAATGTAAGTTGCGGCAGGAGGCGATATCATCTCCTCATATCCTACCCATGCCACTTAACGCCACTTCATTTCCATCACCTATATCCTTGTAAGTAAAGACCAATCACTTTACCCGGCAGTCATATAATACGCTTCCCCTTTGTTGACAATAGTATAAACGTAAAAGCAAAGAGACTAGGCATTAAAACTCTATAGAGATAAATGTCAACATCTATATACACAAAGTAAATAATAAATAAATAAATAAACCGACAGGTAGGCCGTGATATGTTCTTTCCTTTGCCTATGGCGCAGATAGACAGATACGAGATTCATCATATTACATTCCCTTGATCATCACTTCCTCAAACTGAAATCGTCACGTATCATCAATCATAATGGGTCGCCGTAAGCTCTCGGAACAAGAAAAGGCAGAAAGAGTCATTCAGGAGCGGGATCGAGGAAGACAACGCCGGTTGAATGCCCGCCAAAACACCGAGACACACAACACTGATATCCGCCCTCACCACACAACCACACCCACGAGCAATGCACCTATAGAAATTATATCCGAAGGTACTGAAGTTTTAAGTATACTTAATTCTCTACTTGAACTTTCACTCCCTCTCTAGAAGCAGGACATAAATACTTGCCAGCAGATAAAAGGTAGCTGATGCATTACCCTAGACCTGTTAGATAGCGAAACGATCTTGCGAACGGATACCTCTCCACGACCGGAAGCGCCACTACGATCGATCGACGAGCAGGCATCATCACTATCATCATGTCTCAACCCTATTCGCGTCTCGGTCGCGTGTGGTGCAACACTTACCAGTGGGCAAATCGCGACTGGACAAGACGAGGTGGAAGAGATCCTCTCGGCAGTCGAAGCACCAGAGTCGCGTGCGTTTCCACAATATGATGATGAAGGAAATTCTATTAGACCTGGCCGTCCACAGATAGACCCCGCCGTGTCGCCGCGTGAGCGAACGCGTGCCCGCGTCCAACGACGTCGCGACCAGCAGCACCTCACAAGGGCACAGCAGATCGTCCAATGGTTTGCCGACTCGCAAGATCCCCCGCCTACCTTGGAGTTCTCTGCCTTGACCTTGCGCGATGGCCCGGCCCCTTCGTCGGTTCCTGACGAGGCTGTGGAAGACGGCGAGGGCGATGGCAGATCGGAGAGCTTCGGCTTTGACAACGATGTCGCGTTAGGTCCGACGTCCCCAACGCCTCCAGCACCTCCTGCCTCTACTCAGCGGGACAGTCAACCACCCCGGCGTAGAAGCTCTCTCCCGTCTACGCCGACCTTCCCGGTGTCGCCCGATGCAGCTGCAGTATCTTCTTCACTCGGTACAGACGATCCAGTCCTCAGTGGCTTCCTCGAGGCAATCCGCCAACAAGACACAGCCGGCGGCCCCGACTTTCTACTCGCACAGAGCGACGCGTATGACCAGATACTCCGGAAATTCTTCAGCCATCGATGTGACTGTACGTTACTTCGCCAATCCATCCGTCTAGAGTGACTCTGTGAATTATTTACTCACGTTCTAATCTCAACCAGGTCCAGAACCACGCGCGCGTGAAGAGCCGGAACATACCTCCACCCTTCCCGAATACGTCCAACACATCAGCCGTGCTCTTCCTCCCTTGCCTAACATCTTTGCGGGACGCGATGAGGCCTGCGATCTCCGTGCTTCCTTCCCACAATGGCAGAGCTTCCTCTCCGACCAGCCGGCCGAGCCGCTGTCCTTCCGCAAGACACAGGCCTCGCTGTCCCAAGACGCCGTGACCATCGCGCGACAGTGGGATGTCGACAGTGTCTGGTTCGGGGCTAGGAGCCTGTCAGCCATCCGAGCCCCCAATCAGTTTCGACTCTCCTTCTTCTCACCTCACACGAGTAACATCTCCACCGCTCAAGTGATACAGCCTCATGGCCTGGACCTGGCACATACGCGTCACACCACCATCGGCACCTTTACCACCGCCGGCGTCCGCTTCTCCGTCTTGATGTTCTTCCCTAGCGGAGCCCCTTCGCAAACACGAGCCTCCGCCAACAGCCTCTCCCTCGCACGATTCAGGGATCTCTATGATGAGATCATCCTCCCGGCCGTCCGCGAAACTGTCCCTATCCACGTGCGACAGGAAATCCCCGGTTCATACGACCTGATCTACGCGAAGTCGCGCGCCTATCAGGAAAAGCCAGGTGCTGGTCGCTGGAGCGCCGAAGACGAGAGTCGATTGTATCGTCTGGCATACGGCATCCCAGCCAGTGTCCTCCCGCAGTTCTGGGCGGCAGTTGTGAGGAACGCGAATCGGCATCGGGTCCAGAGCAAGAAGGGGGACGCAGTTCCCTACTTCCAAAACCCCCGTCTCCTCTTTCAAGCCCACGATCTGAAGAACATGTTCGCGTCGGAGAGCCTTCAAGACAGCTTGGGTCTGTTTCGGGATAGTATATTAGCTGGCCTCGACCCGAGCCAGATCGACATGCACTCTTGCTGGCTAGATGTGGGCATGCGAGATTATGTCCGCATGCCGCCCACGTCGTCGAACAGCGAGAGCCAAAATCACCATTATTACCATGAACCGTGGACGCTTCTTTGGAAGAGCGACTGCTGCCGTCATCTCCACGACCAGGTAGTCGGTGTAGCCCCAGAAGCTCCGATGGAGGCTACTTACTATCGGCCCTACCTTCTCCGGGATATAGGCGGATACTACGTGAGGGCGAAGTCGACTCGGAAATCGAACCCTGGCTACCCAGAAGCTAGGTTACCCGGCGTCATTCGGGCCAAGGCGTACAACTGTAGCAAGGAGCTATTCGGCGTCATGTTCAGCGATTACTAGCTCTTCAGCTTAGGTTTTCTGCCGCTTTTTGCCTTTGGCGAAGGGATGCTGAAGGACCTGGCCGCCACGGATCAAAGTCGCCAGCGTGCATTTGTCTCGCAGCTCAGCCGCTCCCGCATCCTGGATGCGTGGGACGCTAGTAAGCGGCATATGAGAGCTGTCTCGTCGTTGAAGAGACATTCCGACTTTGGAATTCGGAAAGAGGTCACCCTCCGGCTCGATGTCATCTTAGCCATGTGGGTTGGTGGTAGGCTAGAACCGAATTAAAGCCCCTATACGGGCCCAATGTGCTGGGAAGTTCCTCCTGCTCCTCCTCCTTCTTCTTTGTTATCATCTTTATCTTCGTCTTCTCCTTCCCCTCCTATCGTCGGAGAGGAGCAGTATTGGCCTTTCTGGGTGATTCTGACCCAGATGCTAACCGCATTCGTGTCTGCACAAGCTGCCCGTTTTATACTTCCGCTCGATCACATCTTCTCCGAGGTAACGATGGCATTATCGTCGGCTGCTTATTTAATTTCCTTGCCTGATCCTGCTCGGCAGATACTCTCATTCTATACCGCACAGCTCTTCTGTCGTCTCCTGATTCATGCTATCAGCAGTAAGCGACAGTATAACTTCGATAACTGGATATGGAAACTAACCTGGCAGGTTAAGTGTTGCAGCCCTAGAAGCGGTTGTCGCAAGGAGCGGAGGGGTCTCGGTCTGGACGACTCTATCCGCTCTTCCGGCACGCTCTGGATCCCTCATAGCCACTTCGATTGGCAGAGAGGTTACATCTCGCTCGAGCTGCTGGTGAACATCTACATGTCTCGAAGCCCCCTTCAAGCTAAGCTAGCCCACCAGGCCAATGTTCAAGCACTTGCCACGAACCAAGTGACCACCGAGTTACTGTTCCAACGGCTAGTTCGAAATGCTCGGACAGAGTACGATCGGGGGCGCAACCGGGACGCAGAGATTCTTGCCGACCGTGCCGTCGCTCTTGCGGTGGAAGAGATCGCCCGTGCTTATCATCAGCACTTCCTCGCCAAGCTGCACTCGTACTGGGATCGACTCCGAGGTAAGATCGGACGCCAGAAACTGCCGGTCCTGGATCTGTTACAGCAAGCCCAGGAGGAATCGGCAGCCGAGACTGGCCGTATCCCCACTGCCCAGGCTGTTCACGGCATCTACGCGGAGGCATGGGACAAGTACCGTCAAGTTACAGCGGATGATGATAGCGACGGCGACATCAATACATCATCATCCTCATTGCGATCTACTCTGCCTGAGGAGCTGCCTTGTTGGATGACTACTCGTCGGCGTCTACCTCCCAAGAACAGCTGGTCTGGCTTTCTCTTTGACCAGATCTTCTGCCGCCCCAAGCCACCAACCTGGAATGCACTCTTCTTTCTCCAGCTCTACCGAGGATTCAAGGAGTTTTGATGTGCGCCGTTGGGCCCTTTCGATGGTCGCTTCAGCCGCCAGATCGGGTACTATATCCAGATTGCATTCAACTGTGACCACACCAAGGAAGTCGGTACCAGTCATGCTCAGGGCACCTGGTACCACGCCAAGCCACCCTTCTTCCAGATCCAGTACTGGGCTCCTTATTTCTCTCCACCCCGCGTGCAAGAAAAGACATCTCTGTCGTCCCTCTACCGTCGCCGCGCTTACCCCAAAGGTCTCTCCCCTCGGTCCACTCCCTTGATTCCATCACCCCGGTATTTTCACGACCTTGAAAGCGTGGCCTGGCCGCACTGGGTCGAGATAATGCATCATTCGCATCATGATCCAGATCGTCTGCCCTTCGAACGCCGTAGCTCCATCCGACGCCATTGCAAACGCGCGTTGTTCTATGTCTCCTTTCTTGCCGGCCCGACTTGGGGTATAGATAAGGATGTCAACTTTATCGTCCCATGGTCTTTCAACAAAACATCCCATGGTAGTAGCAACGAGTGTGACATCTTCCATGTGCCTGTGGCTGAAACACATATCTCGAAGACAATTGTCGAGGATACGGTAAGCCAGCCAACCATCCTGCTGCCCACCCGCGATACTATCATCGGTTTGCTCGATGCTATAGAGACTCTTACTGGTCACTCTTCAAGCATTGCAGAACGTCTATCGTGGACAAAACGTCGACTCAATAATCAGGGCGATCAATACGACCTCCGTAGTCATCTCGCGGCCAGGCATCGGGAAGTGGGGCCATCGACAGAGAGCCAGTCCCTCCTGGAACGGTTCCTTCACCAACGTGAGCCACCGGAATGGGATGTCGAGCCTGTGGATGAAGAGGAAGCCGAGGACACGGAGGAAACGGCGGAAGAAGACAACTCCTCTTCAGGAGAGGATAATGATCTGGAAGATGTTGGCCTGAATGACTTAGGATCGTATATTGGATTTGTTGGCTAAGGGAAAGCTGGCCGATGAAAATGTTGTTAGCTGTGTCAGCTCTGAAATCTTTTCTATTATCCTTCTCTCTCCATCATCATCATTTCACTGCTTTTCACTACGACCACTTGTGATTCCAAAAAAGGTGTGATTGCGTATTATCGTTTCCTAGTGGGCGGTTTGAGTTCAAATAAAGCAATCCGTATGATTAAACAACTAACTGCGACATCTGCTAACTACATTTAATTATAACGTTTAAACACCAGGGCGTATTACCAAAATTAGATTAGTAGAATGCGACAAAACAGAGAATAGGGTTTAGGTATAGGGTACGTAACTCAGTCTACGACGGACTCCTTCCTCTTCAAGCTGGTTCAGCAGCCTCTTTCTTGCACCAGAATCGGATGGATTCTCTTTCAAGACAAAGGGCACACCAATTTTCTCAATGAGGTTACAAAACGTGTGAATATCTTCCATCTTTATATCCCGTTTCGAACGGCAGAGGAAAAGGACACTACCACGGCACAAATGGCGCCGGTAATCAGGTAAATAAACCCATTTCCCGTCCTTGATAGAAGTTGAAATCAATAAGAGCTGGGCTAAGGGATTCTGTAGGCCATCGTCATCGTCGTCGTTGTCATTCCCGCCGTCGCTGGATTGATTGCTGCTATACGACTTTGCAACGAGGTCCAGGCCGAAGAGCGAGGGAATATCACACGGGTCATCGCCCTCTAGGTTGAACAGGGGGTGCGTCTTGGGCACAGCCACTTCCACCATCTGTGGCTCCTGTCGGTCGATCTGGTCGCGGAGGCAGTTGATGCGGACACCCCTAACTTTTGAGGTTCTTTGGGCTAGCACGCGCTTGGAGAAATGGTCGTCTTGACCACCAGGTTCGATCATGCTTCCGATCGTGTCCATGTAATAGCCCAGGTAGTCGATGGCATCACGGTAGGCAGTGAGGGTGATGTCGGTGGAGTGGCGTGGTTCAAAGTCGGCCCCCTTCCTCATGACCGCAACGACTGGGCCCTTCCAGATGAACTCGCCGCACGTATCACCAATTAGGGTTGGGATTGTACCGTGGATTGCCTGATTGGTTTTGATGTTGCGGGGTGGCACGTCCGGGTCTAGGAACCATAGGTGGATGGTATCCTGATTACTAGGCCTTCCACGAAGGATGTTGCCTCTTACCTGCCGTAGGCCACGGCCGATGTAATTATCGTTTCCGGGAATATGCAGGAGTTGGTCCAGGACTGGGTGGAAGTAGGGCTTGGCCTCGTACTTGTCCTTCTTGGTATCTACCCAGACAAGGGAAGGCCGCGTCTTGTCCATGGGGAAGAAAACGGCAAGGTGATGGGTTGGAGAAGGCCGATTGGCGAAGTTGCCTTGGGCATGCTCCGAAAACTTGCGGCAGAGAAGGCGATGGGTGCGCCAGTCAGTTTGCTGACATTCAAGAGAGCAGTAGGCGGCGGAATGGCAGCAGGCGCATCGGCGAGCGTCGGAAGAGCCGCAAATTGTGCAGAGGACGTCAAGATCCATATTTGTAAACGGGCGACAGGATATTGTTGTGCAAGAAGGGGGAGTGAGAAAGCAACAGCAAAAAAAGTAGAAGAAAAAGTTTGGAAGGTATGATGGGTGAAATGGGCGACGATTGTTTTGCTTATCGTTTTAGGGGTGCACAGCTGAGCAATTGGGTGTGTGGGTGGCTTGGTGACTAGCCAGGGGCTGTCACATCACGGCAGCTAGGATTATCAAGGCTGGGGGCAGGGATAGCTGCAAGGGGTGGGGCAGGGATAGCTGCAAGGGGTGGGGCTGGGAGGGTTCAAAACTGAAGCAGCCCCCCAGAATTTTGGGGTGGGCCATTTCTCCATTTTCAACCACAACCAAGTTCAGAAAGAACACGACGAGCGGGCGACAACGTATATATAACAGCGAAGCGAGACGACCGTACTACGCAAAGATGATAAAATGATGGCCTCGACGAATTGAATCCATTCGATTTACTTTTATTATTTTCTAACCCCCCCCAATTTTGTAAATTTATTTTGTTTGTTTTCTTTTTCTTCTCTTTCCGTACTTAATCTTTTCCCCTCTACCGATTAGCTAGTCTCGACCTTACCTATCTCCCATCCTGGGCTTCGGAGGCGATTGCACTAAAGTGCACCTCTAGGCACTTGTCGGATAGCCCAAGTGGGCTATCAGTGACCTCTTCAATTTGCCTCTGCTGCTCGCCTCGCCTATCCCATCTGCGTGTCCGTATCGGAAGATTCTCATTCTCATCTGTGGCTAGGCGGTTGGGCAGTTGTTGATCTCGACGGTCGTGGCGGACGTGTATGTGGCGGGACTCAGGAATGAATCTGTGTTCAACTAGTTGCTTGTTTATCAGCGGACCAGAGGGAACCTGTTGCATCCAAGGCTTCCTGTCGGCGGCCGAGGAGCGTGGCCAAGCGGCCGTCACGCTTCTGGGAACGGTGTTGGTAGTGATTTGGGGTTTGATGGTAAGGAAGCGAAACACACAGGGTGTTATTCGGGGTTACCCGGGCGGCCCCCCCGCTATTTGGAGCCGGCGATTTCTCCACTCTCAACCACACTGGAGCATTCTCAACAACGGCGATGAGGGGTTGGGTATACAACAACGGACTAGACCTGCACCACGCGACTGAGCAGGCGATGGACAAGGACGACAAAAACAACCCGAGGTCGGTGGAGGATTTAGTAGGACATCAGGCGGGTACTCCAAGTGGCTCTGAGACACTGCTATCCTGATGGGTTGACGAGGGAGGCGATGCAAGAGTTCACCTGCGAGGCTGAATCGAACGACGGTACTGAGCAAGTACTGGACTGGATCACGTCAGACGCTGGGCATTGACACGATGATGATGCCGGCGCTGTGGTGGTCCCCGATTCGACAATGGACCTAAGCAGGCGGCATGGGCAGGACAACAGGTTGCTGTCGACGAGGCAGAGGAGGCAGAGACAAAGTGGTCCTGGTTTACGCGTAAGCCTAACCCCAACGCTAAGGCAAAAGCTCGAGTTTTCGATTGATCGGGGAAGGTAAGAGGCTAGCGGGTGTTTGAGAGGGTTAGACAAGGGACAGACACGGACGGCTTGGCCGTAACCCCTAACCCTGAGCCAAAACGTCAGGTTTTGGTTTGACCCGGGAGGTTGAGAGGGTAGCGGGTAGTCGAGAAGACTAGTACCAGTGTAAGTCGGCGTTGAAAGCGGGAGGGTTGGAAGAAAGAGGCCAGGGAAAGGTGCAGACTGGAGGTGAGGTTGACTTGACCCCAAGGCTAACCCTGACGTTAACCCTAGCCTTAACCCTAACCCCAACCCTGAGCTTCCACCGGGGTAGGGTTAAGGGGTAGGGGTAAAGGCAGGGTTCAAATCCACGACACATCTGGGCTCAGTGTAGTGGAAACAGGGGTTGCACGTGGCGCAAAAAGATCCGTGCACTCGTGCACGGATCGCTATGTGATCCTAAATCCACCAGAAGTGCTAGTGTAGTGTCGTGGATTTGAACCCTGGGTAAAGGTAAAGGCAGAAACAAGGAAGGGAGGAAGGAAGAAAGAGGACAAGTTTTTCTGGTGGGAGAGGTAACCTTCTCGGTTCACGAGGGGTGTTGTTGGTTGGAGAGGGGGAGCAAGGCTTCTCGCTCTCGCAGGGGAGGGTGTTCAGAGTAGTTGGTGTTGTTGTTGTTGTTGTTGGCGTGAGCGGCAGCTAGCCTTCTCGTTTTCCGAGGGGGGGCTGTGGTGAGCGGCAGTCAGCCTTCTGGGACTCTCAGGGGACGGTGAAGGTGACAGTCTTCAGAGTAGTAGTTGGTGTTGGTAAGAGCGGGAGCTAGCCTTCTCGCGTTGTGAGGGCTCTTGTAGCTGGCTGTAAGTAGTAGGGAAAGCGCTGACGGCCACGGTGGGAGAGTCTAGGAAGGAGGGAGGAGGAAGTGCTGTAGGCGTGGTGACTTGTAAGCTCTACCCTATCCTATCCTAGCTGCGCGGCGGATTCAGCTCTGAATCCAATGGCTTTCCCATAGTAAAAAAAAAGGCGCTAATGAAATGACGACCTGAATCCATTGCACCCCAACGGATTCAGGTCACCCATAGGTTTTCATCGCTAAAATGCATTTCAAGTAGATGCATCGATTCATTACATCGAGGGAAGCTTATATCTGGCTTGCCAGCCTTCGAAAGTCATTTTTGCGGCATTGCGACCCGTTTAAAGTTGGAATTAATTGATCGATTGAAGTTGAAAGAGACCAGGGTAAAGCGAGACGTATTAGTCAGCAACCCCAGTTCGAGGGAAGGATTATATTAGCATTCAACTCAAGCCCAGCACTAAGAGCTAGATAAGGTTTAAGGTTTAGTATCACAGCAACAACAAAAGCAAATATAAGAGGGATATAAATAATATCAATAAATAGGCATAATAATAACATTTCAACCACATTAGAGGACATTTAAATAAGTCGAGATGTTGCCATTTATTAAATTACCCGAGTATCCATTTGTTATATGTACAATATGCCATTATGCATATGTCACCAAGGAGGTCGAGCCGCATTTAAAGAAGCATCACAAGGGCATCAAAGCAGCTACCAGAAGAGATATAGCCCAACAAGTGAGGGATATGCCCGGCATGATCGAGGACCGGAGAGGGTTATTGACGTGGCAGAAGCCACCGCCGACGACCGACCCAATCCCATATATCCATCCGCCCACGTCTGATAATTTAGGTTGCAATGAGGAAGGTTGTTTATTTGTGGTCGGCACCCCGCGGGGCATGCAGGAACATTACCGGAAAGATCACAGGTGGAGCAATCCCCGAGGAAGAGGCGGAAGTCAGCAGATGCGGAAGATACAGGCTCAGCAGGTCCCATGGCGTACCGGCGTCCAAAGCCAGCGGCTTTTCAGCAACGGGCCGGGTAGTGGTTGGTTCGAGGTCGGGTTTGGAGCACCGGCCACCCAGACACCAGACGAGGCTGCCATGATGGAGCGGGCGGTTTATGCCATGGAGCAGAAGCAAAAGCAGTTCGAGCAGGAGGAGAAAGAGTGCATTAAAGCCGCCAACGCAAAGACAGATGCCAATG
Source organism: Fusarium poae (assembly GCF_019609905.1). Taxonomy (NCBI): domain Eukaryota; kingdom Fungi; phylum Ascomycota; class Sordariomycetes; order Hypocreales; family Nectriaceae; genus Fusarium; species Fusarium poae. The sequence goes on from NW_025408662.1 coordinate 401,903, forward strand.
CGTGGTTGGAGCGTGTAGGATGGGCCGACCATTTGCAGGGTTTAGATCCGGAAGCCATGAGACAGTTGACGGACCCGGTTGGCGAGGAAGAGCATGTTTTGCAGTTAATCCACGACAGCATCATACGCGTCATGTCGCAGGCGCGGATCACAGCCGCACCCAGCACCGTTGGCACCCAGGCGTTGTTCGAAGCGCAGCGTAAAGAAGTCGACAAGAAGCCGCGGCGGCCGTTTGACAATCGGGTCGAGGAAGACACGTGGGCCCGATATACAGCAGTGTGGACAAAGCTGATATGTTATATTTACCGGGCAGAGGAGATTGCAGATGACAAGAAGAGGCCCGGGTTCAAGTTAACAAAGCGGCAGAGCGATTACATGGATGCGTTAGAAGATATGATTCAAGAGCATATTGACGATCCCGAAGCCAACCCGTTAGATAAGGATCAGGTGGACACGTTGACGTTGCAGGTAGTCATTGCATTACTGGACCACAAGTTAACGGCAGGTGAGTATCGTAGCGCCATTATCAGCGGGTTGGCCGTGCTGGGGATCCGGAAAGACGGAGGTTGGATGGATGTGATGGATTACACACCCATGTATTCGGCCGTGATCAAGGTGGCGCGGGCGATGGTTGTGTATCAGTCATTTCAGGAGAGGAAGGCAGAGGTGGCCCGATTAAAGGAGGCGAAGTTGAGGCAACTGGATGACGAGGAGGAGGCCGAAGAAGAAGCCGAAGAGGAAGCGCCCAGCATGTTCCGCATCGTGCGTGAGAAGGTGCAGAGGTTCATGACGACAACATCCAAGGAGACATACGCCGAGCCAACGCCGATGGATTGGATATACGAGGCGCGCACGTATGGCATGTACATTCGGTTCAACACACCAGCGAGCGGGACCGTAGATTGGGATGGCGACCACATCAAGTACCGAAAGACACGGTTCCGGATGGGTGCGTTGACCGAGATGTTGCACGCATTGACGAGGGAAGCGAGAGAGCATTTGGCCACGCTGACGATGGTGGATGATGTGGACCAGCTGCCGCGGATCCCGTGGTCGGCGGTGGAAGACGATCACAGCGAGGACCGGATAGGGTATTCATTCTTAACTGACGACCGAAATCGCGAGTGGGTGAAGAGAGGTAAGAATTGGGTGATGAACCAGATCCGCGATACCCAACCGCATGGGCAGGGCCAGGCACGACGCAAGGTATGGATCGACAACGAGAGAAGGGACGGAAAGCCGTTCCAGGCCCGGGCGGTGCAGTCATACGGTCAAACGTTCAACGGGTTCATGGAGCGCATATTCATGTTGATGTACATGATGAGCCAACCAGGACGAGTCACCGAGATGACCGGCATACGACATGAGAACACAATGAACGGAGGGGTGCGGAATGTGTTGGCGCATCGGTATGATGTGCATGGTTACATTATACCACAAGGGATTTCGATTAACGGGGCAGGCCAAAGTGATTCACCGGTATCTGCCCCGTGCCGTAGGTGAGTTGCTGGTGTGGTATTTGTGGTTAGTTTTGCCATTTTGGCAGCAGGTGCAGGGTGTCGTTAAGGATGCCGCGATCCGCAGCCCGTTTATGTGGCCGGACGAAGTGGTACGCAAGGCGGAAGATAGCGCTATAGAAGAGAGGGAGGCGAGACGGGCAGCATTAGAGGGGCATCACAACAACAGTGGCAGACGTGAAGGAGATGACGAAAACGACGAAGATAACGACGGCGGAGGCGGCGGCAGAAACGATATCATCGAAAACTCAGATGACGACGACGTGGGGTTCCAGAGTTGGGTGCAGGAGCGAAAGTGGACATCAGACCGGGTCCGTCGAATCATCCAGCGACACAGCAGGCGATTATTAAGTGTGACGTTGAATATTAGTTCATGGAGGCAGATTGCCATTGCCATCGCCCGTCGATACTTGCATGGTGCATTCAAAGAGTCGACACTGGAAGGGGATGATGAAGATGATGATTTGGATGATAACCCCGTTGATTTGCAAGCCGGACACGGAACACATGTTGCCGGCATGATTTATGCGCGCGAGTTGCAGCAGGGATTGTTCAGCACGGCGTCGATCCGGGACAAGTTCCGAGCGGTTAGCCGGCAATGGCACCGTTTATTCGAGTTCCAGGACAGCGAGGAGGGTGGAGCGATGGCCGCGATAGCCCGGCGAAAGCGTGCCCCGTACGACACGGAGCGTGAATACAATCAGATGCAGCGATTCCGACGGTTGCAGCAGGTCAACATCGCCGGTCAGTTACGACAGATGATGGGCCCGTCGGCGGCATTCCGCGGGCAGCAGGAGACGGTGATCCGGGCAATTATACGGGGAGAGAGTCCCATCATCCAGATCGCAGGCACCGGCGAGGGCAAGAGCATGTCGTTTTTGTTACCGGCGTATTGCGCCAACGATAACGGCGGAACCACAATCGTGATCGTGCCGTTGATATCATTGCGGGATGATTTGCACGGACGTTGTGAGAAGAGCGAAATCGGGACATATGTATGGAAGAGCCGTGAAGGACATCAAATTGCCCCGATCGTGTTCGTGACACCCGAATCAGCCGTGACGAAGGAGTTTGGCGATTTTGTGAACCGATTGCAGGCGCGATGTGCGTTGGACCGGGTTGTGGTGGATGAGTGCCACACGATTTTGGACAGCACCGGCCGATTCCGACCGCAGATGATGGAGTTGGGTCAAGTATTGAATGAATGGGGCGTGCAAAAGGTGTTTTTGACGGCCACATTACCGCCCGGCGAGGTAGAGAGGTTTTGCGAGGTTGTCAGGGTACCGATAAACCGTGTCAAGATATTCCGATCGCGAACATCGAGGCCGAATATCCGGTATAGGGTAGTTGAAGTGCCGCCGACGCCGTCGCCAAAACATCAACGTCAGGAGGGGAGAACATGCAAAGATCAGGAAGCCGGGCCAGAAGAAGACGCAGAGGACAGGAAGGTTATGAAGACAGTACGGGATTGGTTATACCAACGCAACAGCGGCCGAGTTATTGTATACGCTAATACGATCGATCGAGTTGAGCGATTGGGAAACATGTTGGAATGCCATGTGTACCATTCGAAAGTAGACACAACAGCAGGCAAGGAGCAAAGATTGCGATTGTGGATCGAGGACGGTCATTTGATCGTAGCGACAAATGCGTTGGGATTAGGAATAGACGTACCGGACGTACGGTTGGTGGTCCACGCCGGCATGCCGAGTCGATTACGAGATTACGTCCAAGAGAGCGGACGGGCCGGGCGAGATGGTGGGCAGAGCGAAGCAATCATCGTCACATGCCGACCGAAGGGAAACGGACGAGAAGATGGCAAGGCGATCGGGAAAAGAGCGAAGCAAGCGCCGGCATCAAGCAACAGTTGGCCAGCAAAGGAGGCGGCGGTGGAGAGGTTCATCAGTGGAATGTGGTGTCGGCGCGTGGTGTTGGATCAGGTGATGGATGGCCGATTAGATCGGGCAGGTTGTGAGGAAGGGGTAGAAGAGATGTGCGACATATGCCGGCGGCAGAGAGATCAGTTGATGTTCGAGGAGGACATATCGTGGGTCGAGAATCAAGAGATCGACAGCAGCAGCAGCAGCAGTATTAGGAGGGAGGGTATTGATACAAGAGATCAACATGGGGGGGGAGAAGCGACAGAAGGTGAGATTCAGTCACGGTTTGAGCAGGCAGGGCGGAGCATACGGTATGAGCAATTCAAGGCGAGGCAAGAAGAGATCCGCATTCATCAGGAGGTGGAGACATTTGAGCGAGAGTTAGGACGCATGTCCTTTGCTATCGAGCGTGCTGGGGGTAGGGTTAGGGTGAGGTAGAATAGGACTGGACTGGACTGAATTGCAAGTAAGTATAGTATTATGCTATCATAGTAGTAGTAGTAGCAGTAGTAGTAGCAGTAGTAGTAGTAGTAGTAGCAGTAGTAGTAGCAGTAGTAGCAGTAGTAGTAGCAGTAGTAGCAGTAGTAGTAGCAGTAGTAGCAGTAGTAGCAGTAGTAGCAGTAGTAGCAGTAGTAGCAGTAGTAGCAGTAGTAGCAGTAGTAGCAGTAGTAGCAGTAGTAGCAGTAGTAGCAGTAGTAGCAGTAGTAGCAGTAGTAGCAGTAGTAGCAGTAGTAGCAGTAGCAGTAGCAGTATAAGGAGCAGGAGGAGGAAGGGTAGTATTTTTGTACCCTGGGGTACAAAGCAATATGCAGTCCCCTACCTACCCTACTATCAACTATCTGCTCACTCCATTATCATCGGGTATATAGGAAAAGGTACTTGGTAATTTTGTACCCTGGGGTAGAAAACCTTGGAATTGCCTATCTGCAGTTAACGTTACTTACATCATCATTATCCTCTTTATAATCTTCGGGAGTCTATGTCACATCGCCGAGTATTGGATTATTATAACTATGACACTGTAGCTTAGCAGAAGGCTTTTACCTATAGAATGCAGTTTTGACTTTATAGAGTGTTAATAGGTACCTTAAGAAGTTGGTAAGAAACAAAGCTGTTTACCTATATAGGGTAGTTAATTTGGGATTGGGTTTTGAGCTGGGGTGGGAGGGGGGAATATGTGACGGGTGAAGGTTCCCAAGGGATAAACTAGTCCGTACTGGTTTATGTTGGCAGAGTCGTAGGGCGTTGTCACTGAGCGTTGCGAAGTGTCACGTCTCTTAATAGTGAATAGAGCGGGTTAGGCGTATTCAGGTAAAGAAGTTTTGTTGATAGCTGGTAGGCCATCGTACTATCTAGTGCTAAGCGAATGTATATATACATGAGGTTATGCAGGTCGAACGAGGTCGGTTCGACTCTGTTCGACAGGCATGCAAGGCGAACGAGGTCGGTTCGACTCTGTTCGTCATGCAAGTCGAATGGGGTCCGTTCGACTTGTATAGGGTAGGTCTATTCTAAGTGGTGGAAAACGTGGGGTATGTATTGAAGTGAGGTAATGAGATTGATTGATGTAAGGATAAAGAACAACTAACTACAGACAGGACATGTCATCCCAAGCTTATATGACAGACGGATCGGACTATCATTGTACCATCCTTCATGTTCAATCTTCAACCTCAACAGTATGTTATCTCACGTGGGTGGAGATTAGTTGGGTCGTAACAGAATAGACGTATTTATAATTCAGCAGTTAACAGGGGGGTTAACCCCAGCCTGCTAGGGCATTAGATCTAAGCTACCCTATACAGAACCAACTACCTTGCTTTTATATTTCTTTCTAGATTACTATATAAGTTGATAGACCTTTAGATAGTTAGTATTTCAATCGTACTACTATTTTACAACTAACTATCCTTACTAGATATAGTAGTAAATAGTAAAAAGGTCTTTGTTTACCATGATACAGTTATAAGTAACCTATGGAAGAGTACAGGAAAAAAAGTTTGTGATCAAAAAGACTACTCGTTGGCTAGCCGGGAGGGGGTGCCAACTAAGCAAGCTTAGTTGGCCACAAAAGTATGAGACAAGGCGAAAAGTGTGAGACAACCCCGCACAGGCTGCTGTCGCAAAATCATGACTTTTGCCCGCCAAAACCAATGATTTCTAGGACATCAATCAGTAAAAAAGTCATATATCACGTCCATCAAAATTATGCCCTCACAATCAAATCTGAGAGCTGCTCAGGCCGTTGTTCTTTCACGCCAGCGACTTCGCCGCGGTCTCAATCGTGATGCTGCCGGCCGCCGAAAGAAGCCACTGACTCTTCGTGCTGCTGAAGCTCGATATGCCGGCTCTGCTCGTGCATCTATCGGCCGCATCGTCAAGAGACTTGAGGCTGCGAATACCGTAGATTATGAGGATGTTGTCGATCCTAAGATGGGGCGCCCGCGGCAACTCACGGATGAGGAAGAAGAAGCTATCGTGTGTTATATCATCTGGATGGAAAAGTCAGGCCTGCCTGCCTCCAAGTGGGAAATAGAAGATGCAGCACTTACTCTGCGGCGCCGCCGTGATCCTGATGCGAGACCTGTGAGCAAGATGTGGTACTCTCGCTTCCGCGATGATCATCCTGAGCTTGCGAAATCGATATTGAAGTCGAGAGAAGCTTCGCGTGCCGAATATGAGGAAGGCGGCGTTGATGATACGAAGGAGTGGTTCCAACGCCTCAGCGATGTGATGACGAAGTACAATATCGGTGCATCAGAGACCTGGAATGCAGATGAAGCAGGAGTTAGAGTCGGAATGCTACGAGATAAGATGGAATGCCTCGTTGTACGCACCAAGAAGAAGTCAGCAACAGAGGTATTTTTCTCCGCAAGATCGCGAGACTTGCACAGTCATCGGCTCAGGCAACGCAGCCGGCGCAACAACGCCCCCCTGGCTGATCTTCAAGTCGTTGCCAACGCTTGAGTGGGCGTTCATTGAAGGCGATCCTGATATGCGCTTCGCTCAGTCAGACTCGGCATTCTCAAGTGCGGCGATAACGCTCGAGTGGGCGAAGCACTTCAACCGATGCTCGTGGGAGAAATCTGCTACTGTACAGAAACGTCAGCTTGATTTTTGAAGAGTGGTTTGGGTGTAATGAGCACCTTCAGGATACAAATAACCGCTTGGTTACTCACGATATGCCTCCCGCGGCGAGGCCTGATGATGAGGCTGTATGGCGGCTGCTCGTTATCGACGGCTTCACAGGCCACGGCTCATTCGAATTACGAGAATATATGATAAAGTTCAATATTCTCGTAGCATTTCTTCCGCCTCATTCAACGCATATACTCCAGCCAATGGATGTAGGCGTATTTCAATTCTGAAGGAAGCGCATCAGAAGAAGCTTCGTGAGGCGTTGCGGAAGGGAAATCTTACCTTTGGCCGGCGTGCCTTTGCAGGAGCTTTTCAGGTATGTGCCTTCTTAATCAGCCTTCACCGAAAAAGGCCCCTTTTCTCACCAAAATCAGGAGATCTTTAATGAAGGCTTCACTGCCGCTCACATCATCTCGGGCTTCCAAAAACGGGCATCTACCCTCCCACAGACCGACCTGCCATAGAATATCTTCTCAGGAAGCAGCTCAAGAAGAAGAAGACCTTCACGCCTGCTCATTTCTCACTTCTTCCCTCAGATATGCGATTTTACGCCGCTTCCAGCACCGCCGAGACCATCGGCGAGCGATATCACGATATCCTCAGTTCTCCTACGCTCGCAGGGCTCCGGCACATTCGCAACATCGTTCATGAAGCTGTGGTGCTTGAGGATGTTATCAAAAAGTACGTGGATGATCGAAGAACTCGCATCGAAAAGCGGTATCACGAGAGAAAGCGAGGCCGCCGCGCAAAGACCGTCTCTGACCTTATTCCTACAGTATCGCTGCAAGATCTGCGAGATCAACAAGAGGAGGCTATCGCCGACGATAAGAAGAAGCAACATAAGCAGGGTATACGATTCACACGATCTGTCATCATCAAGGAGATGAACCGCCTCAAGGATGAGTGGCGAGAGAATAAAGAAGTTATCGTTAACGGCATACCAAAGAGGCTGTAGTTCAAGCAGTGGTTGGAGCACACAGGGAAGCAATATGACTATTTATCTATGGATGCACAGCGTTCACAAATGACTGAAGCACTGAAAGAAGAGACTGACGGCTATATGATAGATACACAACTCCCTGATGATGTGCGTGAAGCTATCCGCAAGGCACAGTATGCCGCGAAGCCCCTCAGCGCCGTTGATCTCACCGGCCTCCCTCACAGTGATGATACGGTCACTTTCAACCTCACACAAGCACACGAGCACGAGGAAATGGATGAAGAAGACGAGATTCTTCCTGTAATTGAAGTCGCCGGCGGCAGCGAAGTCGAGATGCCCTCATCGCCGCCCTGTGCACCTGACTCTGAGTCATCACTACCTACACTTCCCTCAACTCCTTGTCCCTATCAACACCACACGCAGCTTCATGAGTCACTTCGTGATATCATCAGGGGAATAAGAACGGCACAAGAAGATAGCCTTATTGGCTAAGGAAACAGATATACGGCACATTTTGGCAGAGAAGCTGTTTCCCTTGCCAGAGCATCACCAGGGCCGTCGCAGCCATTTCTCCCACTCTGAAATAGCCAGTAAATCAATAGAAGCTTCAAACTACGCCTTTTCATCAGTTTGAGCCTATTTTGACAAGATTTGAGTGTCATTTGATTGAAAAAAATGGTATTTTGGTGCAAATCACGCCAAGTGGGCATCTTCCGGGATGTCTCACACTTTTCGGCTTGTCTCACATTTTTGTGGCCAACTAAGCTTGCTTAGTTGGCACCCCCTCCCGGCTAGCCAACGAGTACTACTTTATTGCCATATTATTCGCAACACTGAGTGGACTAAGGCAGATCTCTAACTATCTTTGACTGGATCTAGGCCACGATCCCGAATAAAGGCAGTACCAAGCAAACACATTCCAATCAGAGGCACTTGCAGTACAAATACACTATGACTCGCAGACATGTAGGCATCCAGAACACCAGGCTTCTCACGCATCGAGTCTGGCAAAACATATGTTGAGCTGGCAAGACTTTTATACTCCGTTGGAAGGGTTGCACTTAGACGAGACTGGAGTACGGCAGCCGAGAAAGCAAGGCCACAGGCACCACCCATACAACGATAGAAGTTTCGACTGGAGATGATTACAGCACGGCGGCTCTTTGGCGAATGTGCTTGAAGGGCAATCAGGGTGGGTTGAAAGATACACCCAACTCCTGTGCCAACGACGGCTAAAATAACAGCGATGACAGCAGGGCTAGTATGACGGTTGAAGATTAGAGCAAGACCCGCCCCTCTATTTTGATGAATTGATCAGATATTGTATCGGAAAGTGATGATGGTTCGGATGCTTACAGAGTCCATAACGCAAAGCCAGTCTTGAGCACCTCGCCGTATCTTAAACGACGACTAATGTACTGTCCTGAGACGATAGAAGCGAGCATCTGGGCACCCACCAAGGGGGTGTAGAGTGCTGCAGAAGTAATCGCGTTGTAATGGTGCGGGTTCTGGAGGTAGAGAGGAACGTAGTAAAGGTAAGACTGATAGACAGCACCAAACAGGAAGTTCTGGGCCAACATTATGGACAGGGTTATGTTTCCGTAGATGTTGACTGAACAGGATACATTGCATTAATAAGATGTAGACTCAATAGTCAGACAAGACAGACTCACCCGGCATCATGGGAAGCTTCGCCCATTTCCACTCCCATACGATAAAGGCGATAAATAATGTGCCGCCAACAGTGAGCATACTAATCGAGAGAGGAGAGTCCCAGGAAAAGTACGATCCTCCTGGCCAACAACATGAGATACAGAGTGAGATAAAAGGACCGGGAATGACTCACCTCCAGAAATAGGAATAAGAAGAAGAATGATCCCAATACCTGACACCAGTGTGCCCATCCAATCAATCTTGCTAATCCCCTCCCAAAACCTGGTAGTAGCAGGCTTAGAAGGAAGAAAGAAATAAGCGAGCACCGCTGTGCAGAACAATAACGGTGATAGAAGCCAGAAGAACGCTCTCCATGATGTTTGGCTTATCATCCCTGCCGCAATGAATGGACCAACGACATTGCCAAGCCCAACCGTAGCCCCAATAACACCTTGGATCTTGCCTCTCTGCTCAAGAGTAACAATATCCGAGATAATGATGTTGCAGAGATTCTGCACACCACCACCTCCAACACCTGCAATGGCCCTGAAGACGTAAAACATGATTGCATTGCGGCTAAGCGAACATAGCAAATCTGCGACGCAGAGTAGTAGAACAGCAGATATGAATATGACCTTGCGACCAAACACGTCCGATAGCCTGCCATAGAGCATCTGAAAACATGTGTTGGCGACTAGACTGGCTGTTCCGGCCCAAGAGATAGTGCTCTCGGCGTTGAGGTCGTGGGCGATGGTGGGAAGAGCGACTGAGATGCCGTTTTGATCAATGGTGACGAGAAGGAGTGAGGCGGAGAGGGTCGCGAGGGCAACGACCAGTTGGCGGCGTGGAAGAAGGTTGGTTTGGTCGTGAAGAGCCTGTTCATCTTTGGTGAGCTGTTGAGCCGCCATCCTATCTGTTGATGAATCGATACACGTAGGTTCTATACGACCTGAGCTACTATCTTGTCTGCGGAGAAGATGTTTTAGATAGGTGGGCCCTTGGACTGTTAGATTGATTTATTGCAATATTATTCTTGTATCCAGAAGAGGGGTGAAACCCCCCTCGGAGAGAGAAGAACGGACAAGAAACAAAGTCCATGATCAATAATATCATCACATCCGAATCCACATTTTCTATGCTCACCCCATCGTATTTGGTTGGTTGGTTGGTTGTATTCCTACTCGGTTTTAGCCGCTTTTTACCCGTGGATCTGACTGAAAAGGAGCCCCACTCTTCGAGTGGGCGGCAAAACCACCGGACAGTCAAATGGGTGAGATTTGGTGAGGAAATCAGCAAATTTCTTGCCTACGATTCCAAATTTGTCGCAATCAATTAGAAATTGTTGTGATAATTGAATTGAAGTATATTGAAGCTATAATCAAAAGCTCTTTATCTCATGATATGTATTTCTCGTGGTGTTGCAGTGTAAAGTGGCCGCTAAGGGTGTGGATTGATGGGGGGGCTGTCGAGCTTCAGGGCTGCCGTCAGATCAATCAAATCAGATTGGGACCCAAATCTGATCTGAACTGATAGTTCACCATTCGAATCTGATCTGATCTGATTGATTGATTGATATCTGATATATCTTAGCTCACGTGAAGCTTCCCTCGGCCTCATGACCCTACCGTCGGATTCTAATTGGCCTGGTTACTCGAGTACAGGCCTCCGAGAGTAACACATCCTCCCCTAACCCAGTTCTTCAGTAGCTGGATCGACTCAATGCTCGATCCAAGTAGAGAATGTCGCTGTGAGCTGGCAGTGAGCTTCGCAAGACTGAATGCCCTCTCGCAGTCGGTTGACATGGCCGGAATAGCAAGAACATCCAGTGCAAACCTACTCAATCGTGGGAAAGCATTGCTATGGTCAATCCACCAACGAATGGGGTCATCTACCTGTTCTGGTTCGAGCCTGTAATACCGTTCAAGTTCACTCACTGCCTGTTGCTGAGAGCTTAGGTTGCCGGCTTTTTATCCACTGCTCAAACCTACTTTGCTCAGGTCGGGGCGTCAACGAGGGCGTGATGAAGGCACTCTCAGAGACATCATCGCCATTTCTCGAATACCAACGCTCAAAATAGACTTTGATGCCGTCCTTTGCATCTCGAAGCCATTGTAGCTGTTCTGGGGAAGTCCAGTTGGTCTCCAGCCACCGGAGGCCAAGATCCGGATTCAGAACAACAGAAGCTGCAAACAGAGGCGATCGTCCGAGGAGGGTATAGTATTCGTTCAGCTTAATCCAAGCATTATTTATACTTGCCCTAATACTAGCGCGCTCCTGACCCTCCATACTGGCAATATTACTCATCGAACGAGCATCGTCCTGCAGGTAGTCTTCTCGGGAATGTACAGGAAGTGCATCTTCATTAAACTGTGAGCTAGCGGGTGGACGAGCTGGAAGAGCCGTTTCGCGACGGCGGCGCAATGGTGTAATTTCGTATCCTTGAAGTCGTGATGGTAATCGTGACTGCCGTGAGGGTCGCTCCCGGATTTGTCCGACTGTCGGTTGCCGCGGAAGTGTTGGTGTCACACCCATGGCCGGTCCCCTCTCCCTGGGTTGTATACCTTTCTTCTGCAGCCGAATCAGCAGTTTGATCCTCGTAGAGAACCCTCCAGTCTTCGAGATGTTCTAGGACAAACTCCATTCCTGTCATGACTTCCCAGAGCCGGCCGTGACCCCCGCTTGTACCCCATCCCTGTGTTCTCATCGTCATATTGTAGACCGGCTCCAAGATATGACTAACTTCCCTGAGGACCTTCCAGTCATCAGATGTCAGAATGTCAGCTGTAGGAACCCTTTTCGAGGCGTCTGCTTCTAGCCCTAACTCCTGAATGAAGCTGTTGAGCTCAGACTGCTTGACTAAGGCACGCTTAATCATCATATAAGTCGAGTTCCATCTCGTAGCGTTGTTCTGTATGACTTCAAGCTCGGCAGTTGATTCTTCTGCAAGCTTATATGCGTCTACCTCCTCCTGCTCCCTTGCATGTGCTTTGGAAGCTTCGGTGCGTTGCGGAGAGGCTCGGATGAACTTGACAATATTGTGAAGCTTCCCAACTGGACCCTTGGCTCGCCAGTGTTCGAGATCTTCTTCAACCCGCTCTAACATGTCATAAGCCTCAGACTGAAGTTCGAAAGAAGCTGCATCATCGCCGTAGAGGAAGGCTTGAGCAACAAGGTTTAGAATATGACCGAAACCAGGGATGGACATCTTACGAACGGGAATCGAATCGATAGATTCATTCGATGCCAAGTCTTACGAATATCGAATCGAATTTCTTGGCGTTCGATTCGATGCGAATCGAATGTGGTGTTTCTCATTCGACATACGAATCGAACACGGCACATTTTATTCGCTATCGAATCGAACGGGCCCAAGCGTTCGATCGAAAATCGATCGATTCGGTCGAACGAGTGACGCGGCTCGTTTTAGCGTCACTTCTTGAACCCGTCAACCGGCCCCTGGCGGTACCTGACGCGACCGAGCGTGATTTGTCGTCTTGAAGGCCCAGGGTCCGTGTAGGTGCTAAGATGTGTTAGTGTATACCGGTACATCTAAACCCCCGAGATTTACAGGTCAGAATAGGTATCGTGCAACTGCAGTAATCATGCTTGGCCGCAACCCACAAACGACTACTTTCTAAAATATCAAAAGTAATTTATTGAATGGGACCATTTCCCAATTTCCACGAGGACTATGTCAAGTGTGGGCGAGGTTGAAAAGCGAATCCTCGTGGCCATGAAATGCTGTTTAGGGGTTACTTGCGTAGCTGTGGAAGAATACGTGAGTACCCTGGTATCTTTCTAGCACATTGGTATAGGGTAGGCCCGTCTTGCAATTACTCCCCCATGAACATCCATCTAAACACATGCTGGTTTTCTGTAGATTGGAAGTAATGCAAACAAAAACTGCTCCATTTAGACATCTCCCTCAAGAGCTTTCTATCGGCGTCAGTGTTCTCACGCTCAGAAGACCATTTCGACCTTGAAGTCTCACATGTCTGTTGCATCTTCAACCTGTATTGGTCGACTAACTGTCCAGACCCAACATAGTTATTCCCCGCTTTGGTCACAGGAACTTGCGGCCAAACCCAGCCAGCCCCTAGGTGGATGTACTAGCGACTTCATAATCCTCCCGCAGCTGCGACCACTTACAGCATTAAAATTACGCCCTCACCGCTACACCTCACGTGGCAACACGACGAGCTCCGGCCAGCTCAAACGAGCTCAAGAGCCCATTCAGAGGCGACGCCAGGATGGAACGAGACGGGCCAGCGCGGAAGGAAAGTTCCAGTTGTGTGCCTCGGTGGTCTGTGCACGACGACATGAGCCAAGAGGCGTCTTCGCGTGGGTAGTCGGACATGGTGCGCGAGGTCATTATTCTCTCTGTTGTCTTCAACCCGGCGAAGAAGTGGCGCCTTCTCGATCAACTGTGGTCTCGAGTGCCTTTTCGTAAGGCTAAGAGTTGGCGATTAGAGTACGAAGCCAAGCTCAGAGAGATCTGGGAGAGTTACAGGGAACGCGATGTTGACTGCGAAGTCTTCACTACGTCTGACGAGGCCTCAATGGATTACATTGAGCGGAGACTTGCTAGGAGTGTAGCTGGGCCGCCATGCGCCCAGGGTTCGTTCTTGGCAGCGTCCAGTGGCCGCAAGAGCACCCGGAAGACGAAACACACGACAGCTGATGACGAATATGCTCGGTACTGTGCTGAGGATGTTGTCAACAGTCACCACTACAGGAGTAGACCGATTGACTGGTGGAAAATCAACAGGAATCGGTACCCGCGGCTGTCTCTGATGGCGATTGATATGCTCACCATCCCATCGTCGTCTGCGGAGAGCGAGAGGACGTTTAGCAGTGCAGGGCGTATGACGGCACCATTGAGAAGCCGGCTGAGGAGGGAGATAGTAGCGATGGCTCCAGGCTGGCGATCAATTCAACCATCAACTCAATCCCGTCAATTTTATGGAAGTTGAAGTCACGTGCATCAATTCAATCAATTCCATTTGACACTCCCATTGATTGTTTCAATTCCACCTAGATGCTTTCAACGTTGACCATCGGTTGAAACTGTCGTTAATGGCAGTGGTTCAGGGTAGCGCCCAGTCCGTGTAGTCCCATAAGTCGCATCCACAGGACCCCTGCTAATACTTTTGCCCCGTATTTTTGATGCACGTGCCAACTGCACCTAGCATTAGGGGTTTATGAACGCGTCTCAGCTGTCGTCGCGCCCCATGACCCTTGCAGAAAGATCATTGCGTGCATTCTATTCCTTTCCTAATCTTCAAATGGACGCCAACGTACCTGTCAAGTGCCAGAGTCCCGACTGCAGCGCACCTAGTGCTTCACCTAATAACTTGGATGCTTCGCCAGGAGATTGGAAAGCCTTCCCATGGCACAAGTTTCCGGGTTTCTCGATTTCGGAACGCGTTGGCAGGCAGACTTCGTGGGTTTGGCAGCACGGCTTTGACATTCAAGCCCGCGATTCTCCCACGAAGAGGAAATGGGTTTGCAAGCATTGTCTTCGGAAAGCTAAGCCCAAGATGACAGACTTCTCTGCTGTTGGCACCCAGAATATCGAGAAACATCTGTTCAGGGAGCACGGACTTGTCGATAAGTCCGGGAGGAGGAAGCCACCCGCTCTTTGGAAGGGAAAGCAGGAGAAGACTCCCTCAAGGAACATTGTGGAGATGCTGAATCTTGACACCTCAGACCCTAAAGAGCAAGCCATCGCGAACGCCCTCATACAGCGTTTCGACAGGGACCACTTCCAGAGACTGCTCCTTGAGTGGGTGATCGACGCCAATATCTCTTTTCGCCAGCCCGAGCATGGGCGGCTTCGACGTATATTCGAATACCTGAACCCATGAGTCGCAGCGACGAATGCTCATATCTCTCATGACACGGTTCGAAGGCGAATCATCGACCTTCATCTCCAACAAAAGACACGCATAATCGACCACCTGAGGAGTGTTCCAGGTCAAATTCATATTGCGTTCGATGGCTGGCGTTCAAGGAATCGGCATGCTCTGTATGGGATTGTCTGCTTTTATGTTGACAAAAATGGAATCCCGTCGAAGTTGGTCCTTGGCCTACCGGAGTTGAAGAATTGCCATTCGGGGGGAAATATTGCAGCCCAGATCCTCGAGATCTTGGAGAGCTATGAGATACTCGATAGGGTGGGGTACATCACGCTTGACAACGCCGGGAATATGGATACAGCAATGGAGGACATTGCGGAGGCGCTGGGATTCGATCCGAAGAAACGGAGAGTGCGATGCTTCGGCCATGTGCTCAACTTGGTGGTGAAAGCCCTGTTGTTTGGGTACAAAGCTGAGGCTTTTGAAGCAGAAATTGATGGAGAATCTGTTTCTGGCGCTGCCCAGCACGAGACCTGGCGAAAGAAAGGTCCCATTGGGAAGCTCCATAACCTGGTCCATTGGATCCATCGGTCTGACAAGTTGACCTATCGTCTCCGTGCGCTGCAGGAAGAACTTTTTCAGCATTCTGACAACCCCAAGATTCGAGCAAGGAAGCCTGTCGACGTTGTTCGCGATAACCAGACGCGGTGGTTGTCGACCCTGTATATGATGCGACGCGGTCTCTTGTTGCGTCCTTTTCTGGAGGACCTAGTTGAGAAGGTCACGCTTGAATTCAACAAGGAATGCCGCAACGGGGCTAGACGGAGGGAAGAGATACCGCTCTGTCTCCGGGAGGAGAGTCTTCTTGGGGAGAAGGACTGGAAAGTAATTGAGTTGATGGACAAGGTGCTGCTTGGTTTCGAGGAGGCACTCCGGATGCTTGAAGGAGATGCTCAGAGCCAGGTACGTAAAGGTGGCCGTATTGAGGCATATGGCAATATGTGGGATGTTGCTTCAACGTATGAATTTCTGATGGAACGTCTGGAGGAGTGGAAAGCAGCAGCAGAGAATTACCTGGATCCTGAGCACTTCAGGATAAACATCAACCTGGGGTGGGATAAGTTGAACGAGTAGGTACTATACGAAACTGGACGAGACGCCAGCTTACTATGCTTCCGCCATTCTAAATCCGGCCTCACGTTGGGGATATTTCGAGAATACGTGGACCGACAAAGCACAGCTTCCATGGCTTCAGGAGGCAAAAAGAATGGTGAAGACTCTGTGGGAGGAAGAGTATAAATCACTACCGAATGTTTCGAATTCAGATGAGGAACCTCCATTCAAGCGTTTAAAGGCAATGAGTGCTCTCGGAAGACACCAAGCACACAGAACTTCGTCTCTAGCAGGCAGATGTCCTTTGGATAGGTCAGTGAACGCAGACCATGATGAATATGACCACTGGCTGTCGAGTCTGGACGTTAAGAGCGACCCTCTTGTCACGGATCCCATCCAATATTGGTGGGAGAGACGGAAAGATTACCCTCGACTGTCGCGAATGGCTCTTGACCTGCTTTCGGTACCGCCTATGTCGGCAGAGTGCGAGCGTTTGTTTAGTGTTGCTGGGCAAATGGTCTCACCGCTGCGGACTCGACTGGAGGCTAGCACGATAGGGATGACACAGACGCTAAGGTCATGGGTGCGGAATGGCCTAATCGACGCGGTGGATACGTTGGTTGACGTATCAGATGAGGTTGGGAGTAGCATTATATGGGAGACAGAGGAAGATGGCCGAGACGATGGCGAATAACGTGTTGGGCATCTCGGGGGGCGTATGAGGTTCAACATGTTCAATTCAACGCCACCAATTCAATTTGCAGATGCGGTGGTTCAACTCCACGGGCCAAATGCTGAGTAAGCTGTCAACGCAACGCCACGCGAGGGCGAAATTGATGGAATTGAATTGATCGCCAGCCTGCCCGCAACAAGCTGGAGCGCTTCCCAAGAGGTCTGCGACAGACCTGGTGACAGCTCTGATCCATGATATCGAAGAAGCGTTTGCACGCAAGAAGGTGGCGACTCTAGTCACAATGGATGTCCAAGGTGCTTTTGACACCGTCATGCGCAACAGGCTCGTCCTGCGTCTTCGTGAACAGGGCTGGCCTGACTATTTGGCTCGTTGGGCCGGCTCCTTCATGAGCGGCCGGTCTGCGCGTGTCAGGTACCAGGATACCGTCACGCCCTCTTCTCCCCTTCAGTGCGGGCTCCCTCAGGGATCGCCGGTATCGCCGATACTCTTCCTACTCTACACTGAGCCAATCTATCGACTAGGCAATCCCTGGGGTCGCTTCGGCTACGCAGACGACACGGCCATCCTGTCCGTAGGCGACACAGTAGATGAGACTACTGCCATGGCATCCAGCTCCATCGCAGAGACGGTGCGTTGGGGCGCGGCAAGCGGCGTCTCCTTCGACCCAAAGAAGACCGAAGTGATGCACTTCTCCCGCAGTAAGCTCAGGACCGCGCCGGCAGTACGTCACGGCGATGTCGAGAAACACCCCGAGATAGCTCTGCGCAGGCTTGGCATTTGGCTCAACAGCAGACTATCATTCCGCGTCCACGTCGAGAAGTGGGCGGGGAAGGCAAAGGCCGTCGCCTACCACTTGCGAGGACTCACCAACACAATGCATGGCCCTCTTCCGAGTGCCGTGCGAGGTGCCGTCAGAGCTTGTGTTGAGCCGGTGCTACTCCACGGATCTGAAGCGTGGTACCCGGGCACCAACAGGCCGCGGTGGAGCCAGCCCAACAAAGACACCGGGTCTAGTAACCAGCATCTCATACAGAGAATGAACAAAGCCTTGAATCAATCCACGAGAGCTATAGTGCCCGTCTGGAAAACGACACCCATCACCATCTTGCACAGAGAAAGTGGAATACCACCAGTCGATCAACTGCTCGAAGCCAGACGACTCAGGTTCTCCGCACGACTCAAATCACTCGACGACAGCCATCCTCTTGTGAGAAGAGCGGCGCGTTGGACCTGCTGAGGTCTTCGACGCTGAAGCTACCGGGGCGTTGGAGGGCCTCAAGGCTGCCCTAAACCTGCGAGAATCAGCAACACAAAACATTTTCATCTGCCTAGATAACCTGGCGGCCGCCATGTGCCTGCGAGGCACACCATCCGGCTCCTCTCAACACATCTTTCTCGAGTTCCAGGCTCTGGTGACATCGCATGGAGCCGTCCAAGTCTGGGTACCAGGACACACTGACATCCCTGGCAACGAACAGGCCGACAAACTGGCAAAAGCTGCATCATCACTCCCTGAGCCCGAAGGTGCTCGCACAACGTTGGCTTACCTACGAAGGATTGCAAGACAAAAACCGAAGGACACATTCAAGGCATGGTGGTCCGCCTCCGCTCCTGAGCAGTACAAGAGACTCAATCTCAAGGCGACTATAGGCTGCCCGCCGGAGCTATCACTCCCTCGTGTAGCCTTGCACCATCTGCTGGCAGCGAGATCCCTCCATGGAGACTTCACTGCGTACCACGAGAGGTTCGACCACGACGATGCACACCTAGTCTGCTCATGCGGCCGACGCAAAGCACCGGATCACATCTTCTACTGCAGAAAGGTGCCACCGCGCCATCGGATGAGGCTCGCACCGTCACCGAATGCAGCGGTCAACCTTACAATGGGAAGAGACTTCACCAAATTTGTCGACTTGTCCAAGAACAGCGCGTTCTTTGGAAAGATTTGTCCTCGCTATTAGGCGACCGCGACCCGAGAGGCACTCGCAACTCTCCTTCCCTCTCTATCCTTTCACACTTCCTTTGTCACCTTTCTCTCTCATACATATTCATGGCCGGGTGAAGGGCGTTGCTGCGCCCTTCATCTGGCCGAGAACATTTGAGGCAGTCCCGAGCTGCAGCGTGCACAAGCTGATCTCAGCTTCTCTGACATCAGGACTGATGAACGGCTGCAATTTTGCAGCCACGCCTGGTCATCCCGCTGACGGGTAACAGGCTCGGTACGATGCGCCATTTGTGCCGATGATATGCTGGATAGTGTGTAATCTGTCGACGCGTTCGTAGAAATTGGATTTCGAGGGGGGTGTCTAATTTCGCGTCGCGAATGACTAATCCCCCGTAACCAATGGCTTTCTGTACTTAGCGTTTAGATAGATCCGATTTTCCCTAGCCCAGCACGTCCTGTGCCCCATTAGGGGACTTTCGGGGCCTACGGCCCTCCGGACGAAAAATATACATAACATAACATAACATACACTCCTTCACAGCTTTAAATACTAATTTAGATAGAGTTACACAATTTTAGAATGGTCGGCTTGTGGGATTTGAGACTCTTATCTCTTCGCCGATATTCGGCTTTATATCATCTACTGTTTCCTCCAGATTGACAAGACATCTACCTCAGCCTCTTCTTCCATATCTGGTGCTGCAGCATTTTTCACAGTTTCCTCCCAACCTATCATTTCATCGGCTTCAACCTCTGGCTTTAGAACGGCCACTATTATTTATACCTAAATTATTAATATAACTGTTTCAGCCTCTTTGCAGACGCAGACGCAGACGCAGACGTTCGGCTTTGCAAATCTACTATTATTTCTCCTAAGCTTGTTAAGTCTTCTATCACCACTCATTCATCAAATTTTTCCCTGCAAGTTAAGCATAGAAGTACCTTTATCTATTAAGCAGGAGGTTATAAGTTTACTTATTAGGACTTTAGATAACGTAGTTGATAAGCGATCCGACCAGACAAGTGATCCGACCAAAACACTGTACAGCTAAAAATAGCTTACCCTATAGTAATTTCAACCTTAAATAAAATAGCTAAAAATCTAGTAAAAATAGCTTATGTAATAGTATAGTTAGCTTTATTAAAAGGTAATTTTTTAAGATTTTTAGCTATTTTATTTAATATAAAAAACCTTAAAATACAGTGTATTTTACAGTGTAAAGTTTACAGCTATATAGAATTTTTTTAAAAATCTAGAAAAATTAATATAGCTTATTTTAGGACTTATATATAGGCTATCAAGATTATAGCCATTTTAAGCTAAATTTAAAGCATTTATAACCTTTTAAAATTCAGCTTTTAAGGTGTAGGTTAATGTTACGATCGGCCCCTATAGGCAGCTGTAAGCACCACTGTAATCGCTAGCATAGTGATTATAGCCCGATCTTTTGCCCTGTGGCTTAGCGGTTAGGTGCTGTTGAACGGATCGCGTGCGCCTTGATGTCCTTAATTGTATGTGTATTGTTCAACTTTTTTTCCCCGCCTTCCTTGGAGAGGGGTCTGCTTATTATGCTTTCCTGAATGGGTATAGGGTCGCCGACAGCTGACCGATAGGTCACACGATACCCCGTGCGGCCATCCTACTGTTCAACACGCCCCTTCAGCGTGAGGGCCTCGCCGTCATGCTGCTCCCTTCTATAGCTCCTCTTCTAGCTCCCTTCTTCTGGTCATAACGAGCTTCTCCGATAAGTCAGCGAGACGTAGCCGCTGCATAAAGAGTTCAAATTTATCCCCCGGCAGAGCCTTCGTAAACCCATCTGCTAACAGCTGTGCTGACGATGTGTATACCACATCTATCCTTCCTTGCGTTATCTCCTGCCTTAACCAGTGGTTGTGTATATCCACGTGCCGTAATTTCGTCCGTAGCTTGATAAGTTCTTCCTTTACTAGCCGTATCGTCTGCTTATTGTCGCACTCAATGGTGACTCGCGATGGTTGAGAGGTGCGCCGCCTTGCGGTGGGTGCTGAAAGGTCGATCTTTATAGCGGAGAGGAGTCGACTCGCGAATAGAGCCTCTTTTGCCGCTTGTGAGAGCGCAAGGAGCTCTGCTTCTGTAGTTGAAGTTGTGACAGTGTCTTGTTTATTGGCTTTCCATGATGTGATCCCTCCGAATAGCCTCATTGTGAAGGCTTGAGAACTGCGGCGGTCTAGCGAGTTATCACCGAAGCTGGCGTCTGATGCTACTTGTAGTCCATCCTCCTTGCTTCCTGGCTCTGATCCGAATTCGAGGGAATGGCCTCTGGTTTGTAATAGGTACCATAGGACACGATCTGCTGCTTTGTGGTGTGAGGGACCCGGGTTCTGGTTGAATCTTGCTAGCCTGCTCGATGCAAAGGCTATGTCTGGCCGTGTCATCACCGCTGCATACATCAGTGTGCCAACCTTGCGTTGGTATGAGTTCGTGCTGCCTGGGCTTGCGATCCCTTCATAGGGCAGGAGCTCTTCTTGTGTCATCGGTATGACCTTCTTCGGTATCGGCATTGTATCGGGGAGCAGTCGCTTCATCTTGTCGATATAGACTGACTGCGAGAGCCATAAGCGGCGCGTGGGCCGGTCTCGGATAACTTCGATGCCCAGGAACCATTGGAGGGGCTGGCCTCCTTCGATATGGTATATCCTCTGTAAGTTTCCCATTAGTTTGGATGCCTCTTTCTTCATTGTCTCAGGGAAGCAGAGGACACAGTCGTCCACATAGAAGAAGAAGATAATGTCGCCGTGTAACCAGCAACAGTCTTCGCCGGGTACTCTCTGGAATCCTGTTCGTATTAGGCCTTTCTCGAAGTGCTTTTGCCACAGAAGAGGAGATCTCCGTAGGCCATAGAGTGCTTTTCGCAGCTTCAATATTCTGCCTTTCTTGCGGTAGCCCATCGGCATCTCCATATAGATATCTTCGTCGATTGTGGCGTGCACAAAGGCATTTACCGCGTCATACTGGAGCATCTCGTAATCAAATCTATTAGCAAGCGCCACAAGTGTTCGGAATGACATGCCTGCGAGCGTGGCTGCATATGTGTCTCGCTCATCCTTATCCTGTTGGTCGCCGCGGATTACAAGACGTGCCTTGATCTTGACTAGCCGCCCGTGCTTATCAAGCTTATAAGTATATACCCAATGGCAGCCGAGTATTTGACGGCCTCTCGCCGTACTCTTTGCGACTTCTTCCCATGAGTTTGATTGTTTGTGGCTTTGAAGATGTGCTTTCTCGGCCTCTAAAATCGCATCCCGGTATGGATGACTTTTTATCTGCATATGGGAGCTCGGCAGTTTCTCCAGCAAGCTCCAATGTATACCGACAATGTGCTGCTCTTTTCCCTTGTATTGTGGTGGGAGGAGAGGTTTGTTCCTGCCACCTCCTGCTCTTGATGATACGGGAGTGGCCACTCCGTCTGTCATTATTTGGCAGGTGCTCCGATGCTTGTGTTTCGGCGCTTGTATGCCGCCAGCGAGGAATGCAGCTTTGAATGAAATTCTTTGCCTTCGTGTCGCTGGGGTGGAATTTTTTCCACCGACTGATCCACCTCGCCCCTTCACGCCGAGACCGAAGGCCTCGGCGTGGAAGAACGCAGTCGGTGGCGATGGGGGCGGTGTAGGTAACACCTCAAACCTTGAGGTTGTGTACTCACTCGTCGATCCATCGCCCTCTTCCCCTCTCGGAGGCAGCTTCGCGTGCTGGTCCTCCTCCGAGGTGGAGGCATCCTGCTGCGCCAACTGGTCGCTGCAGGGTATGTCTTCATCGTTTAGGACTTCCTCATGCTCCTCGTCAGGTAGCTGAGTTGTCCATTGCGATGGCTGCTCCTGTGCCATTATTAGCTCTTGGATTCGCTTTTGTATTGCTTCTAGGTCTGCCTGTAATAGGTCATCCCTGAGGCTTTCCGTGCGTCCGTCAAAATGTTGCCGCTCGTTGAATGTGACATCCCTCATTGTGAACACTTCACTCTGGAGGGGGTTCCAGATGCGAAATGAGTTACTCGAAGTATACCCAATCAGAAAACCGATCCAGGCCCTTGGGGCCTGCTTCTGCAACCGCTTGCGCCTTAGCTGTGTATCTGCAGTCAGGGCAAAAGCCTTGCAGCCGTACGAACGCAAGTGGGCTAAATCAGGCTTCGCCGTAGGGTCGCCTGGTTCTCGGCTAGCTGAGTGGAATATCTCATACGGGGTCTTCCTATCTCGGCGGAGCGACGGTGTACGGTTGTAGAGATATGTAGCTGCTTTCATAGTTTCAGGCCATAGATACGCTGGTAACTTGGCTGCTATTCTCATGGCTCGGCTTTTCTCAATGATCACTGCTGCGACTCTTTCTGCTCCCCCGTTCTGGGCCTGTGTATTCGGCGCCGAGGGTTCACAGATAATTCCCCTTTCTCTGATATCATTTGCCACTCGAGTATGTATCTCAGTGATTTCATTGTCACACTCGATGACTTTAACTTTGATAGAGTATTGTACCTCTAACATTCTGAGGAAACTTTGGATCATTGATCGGAGAGTGGGCGTCGAGCGCTCGGTTAGGTAGTAGTCCCACGAGTAGCCTGATGCTCTGTCAGTCAGGATGCATACCGAAGTGTAGCCTGCGTATCCCAGGGTAAGTGGGTGAAAATCTATTGCGATGCGGTCTCCCGGCCTTGCTCTTGCTGTAGCTTGTCGCGGTGCTCGGCGGATAAGCCGGTGAGCTTTCGCTGTGCCACAGGCGTCGCAGTTAACCGTAGTAATCCTCTGGGGTCCTTTAGGGGTGTCTCCCTTGATTCTGACGCCCCTTGAGGCTGTTGTAAGGTATCTTAGGACCTCGGGGCCTGGATGACCGAGCCTCTTGTGCCAGGTTAAGGAGTCTCCCTTCAGCGGTCTTCTGGGAGTCCATGAGGTATGCTGCTTGCGTTGCCGCGGTTTTGAAGATACTTCAGCAATCAGCGCGGCTCTTAAGGTCGCGGCAGGTTCATAGCTTGTGCGATATTCCAGGACTTGTTGGCCGTTAATCTCTTCCACTTCACCTAGATAGCTCCCGTCTGCTCTTCGTAGGCAGTTGTTACCTGGTTTTGTATCCCACCAGTAGCCCCTCTTCCTCAACTTTGAGAAAGATACAAGGTTTGTAGTGAGAGCCGTACACAGGGCAACGTTGTACAGAGTGAGATAAGTCGGCGAGCCATCGCCGGATTTGAGGATAATTCGGGCCTCCCCGTAGCCATCGATCGGCACCTGTGTTGTTCCTGACCATAGGAAGTCTCCGATAGGGGCCGCTCGCAGGCTTTTCATCCGCTTCGTATCTCTGAAGATGTGGAGCGTAGCTCCCGAGTCGAGGAGCACGCTCTCCTGCAGCGGGTATTCTTCGGCGATCATTAGGGCTGCCTTGGAGTTACAGGTGCCCACCGGCCGTAGTCAGGCTGACTTCTCCATCTTAATCTTCTTAATCTTCTCAGCCACGCCATCAGCATTGTCGTCAATTCTCTGCCGCACTAAGTCAGTGGTGCGCTGAGATATCTTAAAGTTAGCTGGTCGTAGATGTGGGAAGACATGGAAACACTTGTCCAAGGGATGACTTCGTTGGCAAGCTGGGCACTCGGCCGGTCTATCGCCGCCCTCTCGGCGTTGTTTCTTCTTTGGAGGTTGCTTTCTTTTATTCTCCTTTCTTGGTGTGTCCTTGTCACTATCGGCCTCTTCCTCCGTCCCTTCAGCTGTGAAGAAGGCTCCATGGGTAACACGAGGTCGTTTCGCCGGTTCTGGGTGCTCGGAGATGGCTAGGCGAATGGCCGCTAGAGCTTCTCCGACCTTAAGTGTGTTCACCTGAGCGCTGCTGCGTTGGGAAACAGCATAGGCGTTTATCCATGACTCTAGTGGGGAGGCTCGGAGAGCAGCGACTAGGTCCTTGAACCATAAGTCTGCTTCCTTGGCTTCCTGTAGGTCAACATCTCTTGCTTCGTTGATTGCATCCCTCCAAATTGTGATCCATTCTCTAGTTGACTTAAGTGTGGCCAGCCGAGACTGGTGAGGTTTCCCTAGATGCTCACGGTATTCTCGCCTTGCCTTATCCCTTCTTTCTTCACCAACTAGGGAGAACTCCTCGTGGATAGACTTGATCCAGTCTGCAAGCGACTCCTCTTCGTTGAAGTTGTGTCTCGCAAGTGGTTGATCAACTGTCTCTATGACCCAGTCTTGGAGCACCGAGACCTTTTTCTTGAGGGCTTCGTGCCTCTTGGAGAGATGCTCGTAGTTGGTCCATAGTGCATTGTATACACGAAGGCCTTTCTCTGAGAGGTCGGCGACATCTTGAGCCAAGATAGCAGCATCGTCGTCTTCCCTCGCTCGATAGTCCTCGTCCATCTCCGTTGGGTCGGCGACGATCGTGTCTTGGGTCGCTGACGAAGGGGTATTCGTGTTCGATACAGTTGATCTCGTGATAGCTGAGCTTCTTTTTCGGAAGTCCTTTATATTCGGCGGAGTTGGTGCGGTGGAGATCAGTAGGGGTTTATGCGGCTTTGTGGGGTCAAGATATTCCCAAAGATCTTGGTTCTTAGCTTTTGTCTTCAGGGCCTTGAACCAGATTGTCCAGTCTTCATTGGTGACTAGTTTGATCGTCGGGGCATTAGACATGTTCGGCGGTAGTCCTGCGATCGGTCCCCGATTGGTGCTTCAAGGGTAGATAATGGATGATAGCGTATGAGACTCTTAATTGTTGAACGGATCGCGTGCGCCTTGATGTCCTTAATTGTATGTGTATTGTTCAACTTTTCTTCCCCGCCTTCCTTGGAGAGGGGTCTGCTTATTATGCTTTCCTGAATGGGTATAGGGTCGCCGACAGCTGACCGATAGGTCACACGATACCCCGTGCGGCCATCCTACTGTTCAACAGGTGCAACCGTTACAGTTAAGTTGGTCGGATCACTTGTCCGGTCGGATCGCTTATCAACTACGTTAAGCTTAAACTAATTATAAATAATAGCTAGATCTTTATATTTAGCTTACTAATAGTTATATTTATAAAATAAAGGTATTTTAGCTTTAGTTATTACTCTTTTAAATTAAATAGTTACTTTAACTTTTAAATACTATTAACTAGCATCTTCTCGGTTTATAAATCCCTCTTTGTTTTTTTCTTTCTGTATCCTTAGGAGTTTTTAGTCATATGAGGGTTAGCTGGCTTATAACTGTAAGGGGCCTATATTATCAGCTCGGGGTTGTGGGCGGCATTTATGTTATGTATATTTTTCGTCCGGGGGGCCTGTAGGCTCCGGAAGTCCCCTACTGGGCACAGGACGTGCTGAGCTAGAGAAATCAGAATCCATCTACACGCTATTTACAGAGTTACTGTTGGCTATAAAGGATTAGTCATTCGCCGCGCGAAATTAGTCTTCCATCAGAATCCAATTTCTGCAAACACGTCCGTAGACCGCACTCTATCCAGCATATCAACGGCACAAATGGCGCATTCTATCAAGCTTGCTACCCGTCAGCGGGATGATCAAGCGCGGCTGATAAACGAAAACCGCAAGGTAAGCCTGTTGCCAGGCGATCGTGAGCCTCTAGACACGGTTGTCGCAGGGCTGCCTCCGAGTAATTGTTGAACATGTGCTGGGGTGTCACGTGCAAGCAGAGATACTTTAAGATTACGCACCGAAACGGTAGAACCTTGAAGGGGAGAGTTGAACACAACACAACATGAATATACCAATCTGGATCAATGGACCGAATACACGTAATGTCTGACAATTAAGAGTCTCAATTGCATCTCAGCGACCCGCGCACCTAGAAGCATACGACCTTCGGTTCATTCTATCACGATGGCGACGAAACACGCGGAAAGGGCCATTACCTACGCGTCTCCAGAAGATTGGGATTCCTGGTCTAACGAGTTCAAGAAACTGGCACACGCCTACGACCTGTGGCAGTATATCGATCCAAACGACCGTATCCGATGGCCTCATCGACCAGAACTTCCAGAAATCCGGGACTACCCCAGACAAGCGGATCCGGACGATCCCGAGAGTGGCACAATGACGCCTGGCTCAGATTACGTACCGCCTCGACGAATTGGAGAACTTACGCCTGAAGGGAGAGCAGAATACGAGCACGATCTCAGGATCTACTCCCTGAAAGAGACGGCATATAGAGAGACGAAGAAGCAGGAGCAGAAGCTGGTCGAGTTTGTCCTCAAGACGGTCTCGGCCACGTATCAGAAGACGTCCTGCGTCACGGGAGATCGATTGGATAAGTGGTATCAGGAGCTACGAAGATCTGGAGTAGTATACAACGAACGCCTCCGACCGGAAGCGCGCGACAAGTACCACAAAGCCGTACAGACAACCCCGAAAATCAACAAGCTCGACGACTGGGTCACTCAGTGGGAGACGACCATGGCCGAAGCGATCAGCAAGAAAGTCCCCGATGCCCTTGACGCGCAATGCTGGGCAGAAGACCTGAATCGAGCAATGTACCACGTTCTCCCCAGCTGGGCATCTACGTTCCGACAACACCGACGCCCTCAAATCCTCAATAATACCCTCAACTACCGAGAGGTGGCTGCCGACATTCGATATGAGGCCAAGATGGCCAACCCCAGCGGAAGGCCGTCAGGAATCAAGAGAGGTGCCTTCACAGCCACATATGGCACTACATCTAGGAACGACAGACCTGCTATCACGGACCACGACGATGACACTATTGAAGTTCAGGGAGACGCCTCAGATTGGGCGGCTAACGAAACGGTACAAGCACATCGGGATACGCGAGGCCAAGGCCGCGGCCGTAGAGCAAGAGGAGGAAGAGGAGTGTCAACGAAACGGAAACGAGCAGAGACGGCCGTCAACCCAAACCCGGACGGCCCTACTTGTCGAGGATGTCTTGGTTTCCACAACTGGAAGGATTGTTGGTACTTATTCCCGGCCCAAAGAGCCGAAGTGTGGGAACCAAACCAGGCGATGCAACGGTTGATAAACGACCGCCTCAGAAACGACACTGGCCTTGCCGAGGAGGTCAAACGGCTATCTAAGGGAAAGAATAGAGCTACCAAGGACGAGTGACTTGGACGGGGTATGGCACGCGTCAAAGCCGCCTACCTGGTGATGCACAACGTCATCGCAGCTTTCAACTGTGCCCCCTACCCTCTCAAACACTCTGCCATCCTTGACTCTGGATCGACGATCCATATTTTCAACGAAGTATGCAGGTTCCTCGATTACCGACCAGCACCGTTTGGAGACTTTGTCTACGCAGGAGATTCGCCAGTGGCTATCCACGGGTATAGGAACGTGGACATTCGCGTTCAAGGACACCAAGGACCCTCTATCCTCAGATTGCGTGATGTTGCTCACTGCATAAACTTCGCCTGCAATATTGTCTCATACCGCCAGTTGCGGAAAAGGGGCTACTACTGGGACACCAAGGGGAACAACAATCACATCTGCAGAAAAGACGATTCCATCCTTTGCACATTAACCGACCATTTCGACCAGTACGTACTGGAGTACGTCGACAAGTCGACTACAGCAGCAGCATTCCTAGCCAAACGGAAGCAGTACGATTCGTGGACGAAACGCCCTCCTCGCAGTGGAAACGAAAACCTTTGGCACCTTCGACTTGGACATCCAGGACCTGAAGCACTCAGGCACCTTGTGGGCCAATCTCGGGGGGTGAGGATTAGGGGGATCTCCACGGTCGAGTGTGATGCTTGTGGAATGGCTAAGGTGAAGCGCCAGGTCCGTCGACAAAGACGAGTTCCACCCGAAAAGGCTGGAATCCGACTCGCTATTGATTTTCATGACGTCAGCGGGGATCCTGGCTACACTTCAGCTATGCTGGTTACCGATCGTTATTCTGGCTACATTTGGGACTACTATCTTCCCGATCGAACTGCACCAACGCTTATCAGCGTACTTGAGCAGTTGCTTAGAACACTGGAGCGCCAACTCCAGTGCAGGCCCGAAGTCATTGAATGTGACAATGAGATCCCAGACAGTCACCAGGTAAGTGACTTCCTCAGTATCAAAAACGGGATGCGCTTGGAGCCCTCCGCGCCATACACTCAAAGTCAAAACGGCGGCGCAGAGCGCTCGGGGGGTGTGATCAAGGAGAAAGCTCGTGCAATGAGGGCCGGAGCAAAGCTGCCTTCCTTCCTTTGGGTTGAGATCTGGCGCGCTGCCGTATACCTCTACAATAGGACACCCAAGTATATCTACAATTGGAATACACCATATGAGCGCTTCTACACTTACTTTGCCTTTAGGGACGGCGTGGTTGTCACGGAGCGTAAGCCCGATCAGACACACCTTCGCGTATACGGTTGCAAAGCCTTCGCGATGATGACCGATGCTTTGAAAAAGAAGAATCGGCGGCAGCGACTCAACCCCCGGGGATGGATAGGATACCTAGTCGGGTACAACTCGACAAATATCTACAGGGTCTGGAATCCGTTGACCAACAAGGTCATCTCCACCAGGGACGTGATCTTCAACGAGAAGGAGACGTTCTCTGGGGATATCCAACACCTCAGAGATGACCTGAGAGAACTCAGTGAAGAAGAACTTATCCAGCGCCTCACCGAGGCCGAGGTCCCACAGGGATCCAGCATCAATCTGGATGCTTCAACCCAAGAAGAAGATGAGGAACTTAGCGCCTTGCCAGAGGGACTAGCGTTTGAGCGAGAGGTTGCCAGTGTGTCCAACAACCAAGTAAAGCAAAATTTGGACCCTTTTTTTTACTTGGTTGACAGAACCCCTTGCTTGACTTGGTTTACTCGGCAACAGCGGCTTGATTTACTTGGTTGGTTGACATTACTCGACTATTTTTCATGCCCTGTATAGCTACGGTGGTAGATCTAGGCTAATATTCCGCTTCGAAGCAAGTGCTTCTGGCATTCAATCGCTGCTACCGTGTCCGAACTGAGCCGGTTCCGTTCATCCGTAATGACCTTCTTTGTCTGTGAGAAGACGCGCTCACATTCAGCGCTCATTGCTGGGCAACTGAACAAGTCAAACGCCATCTTCGACAGGATAGGATAGTCAGATGCATGGCGAACCCAACACTCCAGAGGATCCTCAACATCCAGATCAGCCTTGTTAGTCCTCGCCATAAACTCATCCAGCTCAGACGTCAACTTTACCCGCTTCTTTCCTCGTGTAGCTGACATCGCAGTGACAGCAAGCCTCTGCCGACGCTTACGAGCTTGCTGAAGTGGATCAAGAGCGATACTGTTGTCAGCAATTGCTTCCTCCTCCAGCTCCTCCGGCTCCTCCTCTTGTCCTACTCCGTCCATTCGGTCCGCTTCCGCAGCTGCTGCCTCGTATTGTGCAAAAACCTCCTGTACCACTCTCTTTGCGCCGCTGATCCATTGCCTGTTGTGACTCCATTCAAGCTCGAAATAGGTAAATTTGTTAGCCGGATGTAGGGCAACTGCACACCGGTATGCAGGGGTGGCATCAGTGAGGCCAAAATATTCCTCAAGCTTGATACGAGCGGCATCAATAGCATGGGAATAGTATGTTGACACCACGTCAGGGTGATCATCTGCGAACTTCCCAGCCTCTTGGAGCTTCTTGAAGAGCACATCCAGCGACTCGAGAGTCTCGTGAAGTGAGCCATGTGATCCTTCCGAGCCAGATTTGTTAGCCCGGCCCTCCATGCGTTTTGTTAGATCCTTGAAAGGTTTGAGGATATTGAGGAAGTGATCGAGATCAACCCAATCCTGCGGAGTTAGGATATCTTGTGAGATATCGTATCCTTCGGCGACGATGCGGCGATAGTTGAGAAAGAAGAGATCAATGGCGTGGCGGAGTTTCAGAGCTCTCTCAATCATGGAATATACAGAGTTCCAGCGGATACCACCATCGACCAGGACCCTGGTGTAGAGGTGTTCGATACTGCCTTCGTCATAAGCCCGCAGGATGTACTGTTTCAGCCGCTCCGGTCTCTGGTCGCTTCTGTTGATCCACACGCAGAAGTTATGGAGCTTGCCAATACAGCTTTGCTTCCTCCATATCTCAAACCGCTCGTCATCGGATGCAGCGCGCAGCTGTTTCTCCAGCTTGCTAACGCCCTTGCCAAAGAGAAGAGCTTTGACGATGATGTTCAGCATATGGCCGACGCACCGAAGGCGGCTTTCGCGGTTGATTGTCGGGTACTGCTCTGCTAGCTCTTGGATGCATACATCGTTGCTTGCAGCGTTGTCCATCATGAAGAAGCCAATGATTGGCGAGACGTCGTAAAAGTCGATGACGGTCGACAACACTTTGGCAATGTTCTCACCGGAATAAGGACCCTTTAGAGGTGGGAGGTCTAGAAGAGCTATTTATAACTTGTGGCACTCATCCAGGAAGTGAGCGACAACGGCAAGATAGTTTATCCCTTCTTCAGATGTCCATGCATCCATCGATACATGGACCTTGCTTTTGGCGGATTGCAGCTTTATCCTTAGCCAAACGCGTCTCCCACCATCGCCAAGCCACTTCTCTTTAACCCAACTGCCAAGAGTAAATAGGCTTCTAGGAAGGATCTTATCAATATCCTCCAGATAATTGATAAACATCTCATTCGTCCGCTGATAAGTCGCCTGACGAAATGTGAGGCCAAGGTCAATCACCCAGTCAGTAAAATCGTCCTTAAATTTCAGGTCGTTGAACACCGCGCGCCGGCTTCCGAGGTATGGCGTAAGGCTTGCTGTCCTCTTGGCTATACTGAAAGGATCGGCTCCTATGGCTTTGTAACCGAATTCTTCCAGTCTATGCTGCTGTTTAAGGTGATAATTGATGCTAGTCGTGCTCTCACTGGCAAAAAGCGCAGCATCGTAATAGCCGCTACTATAGCAATACTTGCAGAGCCAGAACTTATTGTTCCCATCTATAGTAAGCTATGCGCCGTGCCTATAGATTGCTAAAGGCTGGGATTTAGAGTTGATGGCGCGCTTGTGGGGCTGGCGGTATCGAATAGATGGTACTGGCTTCCTGTTGTAGCGGATTTTGTCCCAGTCGATAGGGAAAGGGCACTGAGAGGCGTCCGGCGCACCTCTTTCGTCAGAAAGCCTTGAAGGGGAGGGCTTATCGTTAGGCACATGGGTTTGAGTTGAGGGCGGAGCTAGGAGTGCTCGGCTGGGCGGGGCCGAGCGACTCAGAAGGGGTCCTAGGAGGAGTGGTTTTTTCGAGCCTTCCATGAGGCTTAAAGAATGGGCGCGAAGACATATTTGGTTTGTTCTTCAAGTTATTGGACCAAATCGGCAGCCTTGGCTCTGTGGAAAGGTTGGAGGAGAAAGAAAAGGAGATCCTCACTCATTTCATTTAAAGACTGGGCCAATCAGGGTGCGCTGTCTTCCTAGCCTGCCCTATTAAGGTTAGACTTTGTTGGCCACTTTCCCAATCCGGTAACTTAGTCGAGTAACTTCAAGTTAACTCGAGTAAGCCAAAAAGGCTTGCTTGTGGTTGGTCGGAGGGGGTCTTACTTGTGGTTGGTTGTTACGTAATCAACCAACCACAACCAAGCAAATCAAATAACTTGGTTATTGGACACACTGCCTGAACCCAGGCCGTATCTTGGCTCGGACGATACGCCACAGACGAGCCGTCAAATTCGTGATCTTGGGTTGAACAAGACACCAAAGACGCGGAGACGATACAACGTGATAGCCAAGGGCTTTGAAGCTCACCAGCAGACAGTAGCGGCGCATACGCAGAGGATTGCCAGCCTAGAGGAAGAATTGGCTCGGCTGAAAAGAGGAAAGAAGAGGAAGGCGGTGCCGAATCCTAACAAACGTTTCATGACTCTTGGAGAGACTCTAGCTGGTAAAGAGTCCATACCAGAAGGGGCGACTCGTTATACGCCTATCGGGGTGGAATTTATCTCTTCAAGCGAGCAAGAGTCAGCATCGGAGGCTGGCTCGGTCATAGAAGTCAGAGAGGAAAACATACCCCACCAACCAACCAGGCGGTCGCAGCGGATAGTGAAAAAAACCAGAGTACAATAGATTGATCTACTTATGACTCATTAAATGAATGATTTTACGCATTTCTGTCAATTTGGTCAAATTCTGTGTAAGTGAAGTTGGTGAGTTTTGGTGGAGCTTTTTTTATTTTGCCTGGCGAAAGAGGGGTTGTGGATGGTAATTTGAGGCAAGCCCGGAGGACACGACAAAATCCACCACGTTGCCAAATACTTGTAATTGTGGGTTTCTTAGTCTCCTTCAGGGTTATATAGGGCAAGCTATCACCAGCTGCTCCACATGCAAGCGTCCTTATCCACAAGTGGCTTAGAACCTGATGGCTTAGTATTTAGTTCGGTTGACGGACTACCAATTGGTTGACTCGTAGTCTGAAACACGATGACCCTCTGCACCGCAGTTGGAGCGTGAGACCTTGACCGCATCACTGCGTTCCATGTCCTGGGCACGAAGCCAGGAGATACATCCAAGCTAACGATCCGGGACCGGGATTACCTGTTCTCGAAGCCGCAAGCCGCGATGAAACAGAAAGGCATGACGCTCATGCTTTCGTCGGCCATGATGGACGTTGTCACCTTGAACGAGTTCTCGGGCCTGAATTGAAGTTCCTCGGCATCTGTAGCGTTGAATTCGATGCTCTTCCACCACGCCGTCATCTCATCCATCACCAAACCCAGACCCTCCAAGACGCCTGTAGACAAGTGCAGGTCCATATACGTTGACCTACCAGATGTGCCTCTTATATGGCCTTATGTCCTTCCTCTAGGTCTCATCGGTCGTCGCCATCAAGTCGTGGATGAAGCTGCACCTAAATACGAGCCTGATAATGGCCTGGAC
This sequence comes from Fusarium poae, assembly GCF_019609905.1. Taxonomy (NCBI): domain Eukaryota; kingdom Fungi; phylum Ascomycota; class Sordariomycetes; order Hypocreales; family Nectriaceae; genus Fusarium; species Fusarium poae. The sequence continues at coordinate 435,443 of NW_025408662.1, forward strand.
GTAGAAAGATATGCTGAGAAGACTGTCAGCATCCCGTACATAGATATGGCCAATGTGGGCATCACCTTGTTTCTGAAGCACTCCCAAATGCACTTGGCTAACAGCATAGTCCTTCTCGAATTGCCATGGAGTTGGTTTGGGCTTGGCCGGCGTACTAGAGTCGTAGGGAGCGCCCTCACTCCCTTGGCCGCCCTTTCATCTGCCTCCTGCACAACAAAGTCTGAAGTTCAGCTCTATGGTCTTCATAATCAGGCTCTAAGCATTCTCGTCTTGTTGCGTAGAGAAATGCAGAACTGCCTACCCATTCCTCAAGAATCTCATGGCGCTGTTAAGGTTGGTGCTCATTGACGGTCTGGTTGAAATCTTTGCTGACCATATCAGGACCTCAATCACTGGCGAAGCGGATAGCGTGATCAAACTCCATGTTGATGCTCATCATATCGCTAGTCTTGGTTCAGAAGGTGGCACAACTTGAGGTGGATGTCTGTCCCCGTATCTCGGGGCGGGTTCGTCGACAACAGAATAGGGAGTCAGGCCGGCATTAGCAACATTTCCTTCACCATTCGCGATGTAACGTTTCAAGTCTAGCTGTCGTCGCGGCGCTAACCAAAGCCTTGTACCATCGATCGAGCAGTCGATGTGTTTTTTCAGTTGAGCACCCATGCGCCTGGCGAGATAGTATCAGGAGGTGCAGGGCTTCAGTGACAAGGGAGTTTGGGGTTGATGGTGACGAAAAACTTGAGCTGGCTAAAGTGAAATGTCACACCGCGTTAACTCCAATCTCCATCGTTGGAATGTGTCGACTGACCTTGAGCCGTTAGCTGTCTGCAGAATGTCTTTACCAACATTGGAAAGCAGAGGATTTCCCGACGTCAGCGACTTTGTTAGTCCGTGTGTAGTTATGGATTCAAATTGGCTATAAGCCGAGCCAATGCGGCCCTTTTTGATGCCAGCGAAAGAAATCTTAAGACTTTAACCTCAAGCGAAAAACATTTTTGGAATTTGGTCGCGACAGTGACTTCTCCGACGATTTGCATGTAACGAAAGCGACAGTGCATCGGCTTCCAAGGGACATCCCTAACAAAAGAAAATGGTTACAGAATCTGTAGCTATTGGATTCTCATAGAGCAGCAAAGACGCAAGGACCAGGGGAATAACGTTAGTAAACAGCATCGGCAACATCGACGACACCCGTCGCAACGTCCCCTCCCATCCCTATGGCCAGAGGTCTATATCTCGTGCTCATATACAGTTACCAACTACGGCACGCGGCCAGATAATTACTAATTCATGGTCAAAAGTCGCTTCCCTGCTTGGCTGATCGGAAGGTAAAGCGGGCACGTTATCGACCTGTCGAGTTTGACGAGGCGAGATGACAGCGCCCTCGTGGCCATAATACAGAACAAACCCCTTTCATTTCTACCCTATATAGTCACGGCCGAGGTCGTCCGAGGTCGGTAGAACGAAGACCTGGTAACAAACAACATGTCGATATATCCGCGGTTTGGCACGAACGGTGGCCTTGTTGATTCCTTGTCTTTGAGTGAATGCTGATATCATATATCTGCCCCTTCGATCCGGATTTGGATAAAGCAGTGTAAAGACCAAGATAGGATGGTAACTTGGCTGTGAAAGATAAAAGGAGGGAATTGAGGAGATGTCGAAACTGTGATGGGAAGAGGGCTTTGGAAGCTTGGGACCGAATGCGGTTGGCTGTTTAGGGTAAAAAGTAATCACTTGCTCTGGTCTCTAAGTTATAACATATGCACCCCCTGGCCACCAGTCAGTATCTTGTAAATTCATATCTAAATGTGTCGGCCATGAGCTACATGTGTCACTTGTAGTTAAGACTCACGGCTGAAAGGTTATTCGTTCCATCGTTATATTAGATAGGAACGGAACCTCATTGTGGTTTGCGCCAACTGGCTGTTGACCATTCATTCAATCATCAAGAACGCGTGTAAAACGCGTACCAATATCTCTATTACATTATTCAAGACTGCGAAGACACGGGAGAACTAAACCAAGGAGAGCCGGAGCAAGCTTTATTCTAATCGTGGTTGATAACGACAGACTTTGTTTTACTTTCTCCCTAGGTACACGGGCCACAAGACCAGTCAACTGTGATAGACCTCAAGTAACAAGATGACCAAGAACTATGGGAAAGCTTTCAGATACTCAGATAAGGACTGTCTATTTGCTATTGCGCACGCTTGATACATTTTTTCTGTTCCTCATAAATGCGTGAACCCAACCTGATAACGCCAATTTCCTCATCCTTGTCCATCCTCTATCCAAGAAGACCAAGAACCACTTCCCGACCAACATCCTCGCCAAACACAACTATTCCCTTGCTCAACAGCATTAAAAAAAGCCTCTGTTGCTCTGAGAAGCTTCTTCGCTGCCTCATTCGTCGTAGCGTTCTGCATCATCTTCAACTCGGTAAACTCTGATTCATCTAGAAAAAAGCTTGCCTGAAAGCTTGCCTGAAAGCTTGGTACCCATGGTCCCCACAAAGCACGGCGTCAAGGGCAAAAGGCCGCAGTGGACCTCACATAGTCTCTTCCACCTCCCACCCTGCTCCAAGTGATATTCTAGAATTCTCGGTGCCATACCCTGTTCTTCTTGCATCTTCTTCATAGCTTCAGGAGAATTGCGGGACTGGCCCAGCTTGTTGGCGTCGCTGTTCAAGCGAAGGTGCAGCTGGTGGTATCGCGTGAGATAGTTACATATTTTATTGGCAGCGGTCAGCTTCTTGACCACAGCTATTCGCTCTAGCGCAGTCTTAGCCTTCGCCTTTGCGTGCTCTGCACGAGAGAGTGGGCTAGCATCCGAGTTCCATGCTACTGTTGTAGAATGCGGCAATGGTATCGCGGCTCATAAAGGCGCACATAAGACGATAGATTCGGTCAGATGGCAGATTGTGCAAGATAATAGGTGTGATGGAGACGTGGCCAGCGCTTCGAAGCTGGTCTGCAACTTGCTCAAGAGCCGCACGACCTCGCGACTCACGAGTCTCGGCTGTCTGTGATGGTAGGGCAGCTGGAGCTTGTTCAACAATTGCACGAGGACGAGTGTTGACTGTTCGCAATGGTCAAGAGACTGATATCGTTGGTCTTTCCACGCGACTTCTCTTGTTTGGCTGGACCTGCTTCTCGACGTGTGTGCGCTTGCTTGGAACAGGCGGCGCCGGCGCTTTACGGGCCAGGTGGGGGAGATCCAGACCATCCAGGTCGCATCTGGCAAAGTCAGGACTGCGAATACTGTCGCCTGTCAATCCAAGATTAACAGACTCGGCGATGCACGGTCCCATATTGACGGCCATGTGATGTTGCGCCTGCTCTGTGAGGACAAGGTTACCCGGGTACCCATTCTTGATCGTATAAGCAATGCCCTGTGCATCAAGACGCGAGGAAGAGACGAGGATCTTGATATGGCTGATGGCACGATCGCATTTCCAAGGGTCCCGAAAGTTCTCGTAGACAAAACTCTTGACCTTGGTCTCAGCTTCCAGCGAGATCAACACCCATATCTTTATACCCACGAGTACAGCGTTCGCAGATCGCAAGCCGTGCAGTGTGCCGCCCTTCTCCCTAGAAGACATATATTCGGTATGGATGGCAGCGCGAGACATATCATCACCGACATGATAATGCGGCTCCCAGATGTCCTCAAGTAGAGGCTCAACCAGGACGCGCTGTCCAGGATTAAGTAGCCATTAGCATCGTAGGTTTGCATAAAGGCATAACCCTTATAACATATTAATACTAAAACTATTAAGCAGGTCCTCATTTGTAACATTCTGAAAAAAGTCATCACTATCTAAATACCCTCTTTCATCCAAAAGCGTATCCAGACTAGCGTTATTAAGAAAGAATGCATCTGTTGGAATAAAAGGTACCTGCTGCCCCCCTTGAGTATCGTTTGTGACAGGAGCAGCTAAAGTGTTGCTCTGTTCATACTCAACAAGGCCGTTGACGATATTTCCGGCCGCCATTTCAGCCACTTCCAACATTTCCCGCGTGACCTTGGCGCACCTTCGAGCAACTGTGATACAACCCATGGCCTCCAAGATTTCAAGTGCTTTCTCAACACCCAAGGTTAGTGTCTTGGCTTCATCCCGACCTCCATACAAGCCAGTCACTAGGCAGTACAGTATAACGCTACTTGCGTTGAAGGTATAGCTTGTTGCATACCACCACGATCTGAAGAAGGGGCGATATTTGAGCGTGTGGTATAGGAATTGAATCGTGTCTATGGCTGCTCCCAAGCACTTCTGAACGTGAATATCCAGCGTAGCTTGCTTGGGGCTTGAATTTGCCGTGTTGACGAGAAATGGGCGATGGATCATTATCTGAGCAAAGTGAAAGCGAAGTCGGAGGATGATTTTACGCTTTGTCACAGTCTCTGGCTCCGTCAGTGGTTCGACATCGAGATCGTAGGCCGGCTTCAAGTTGGTCCGCCACTGTGTTAATTCTACATCGAGTTCGAGCGCGATCTGATGGCGATTGGGGCGTTGCTGACCAGCATCAGCAAACGGTCCAGTATGATATACACACTCCAAAATCCTCTTGAGGATACGCGCCAGTTCTGTGTTGCACCGCCCAAAGAATCTATACTCGTCGTATTCGACGCCGGGAGGCATGGGCTCACCAAATCGCGCAAGAAATACTGGATAGCGATCGGCATCTCGAAGGCAAGTCTCGCGTCCCAGGACAAGGCAGAGTTCCATCTCATGATAATACATCATCCACCACGTTCGTACACCCTCGATCGGATTCTTTCGTAGATCGGCCATGTTGGACACGCCGATGGCTGTTGCAGTTCTGATCGCCATACCATGGTACAGGTAGCTGGCATGGGGTTTGAGAGCGTACGTGCAGAAGATAGACATCAAGAAGAAAGCTTGCTGGCTATCAAGGTTGCAAGCTTCGAAAAAACTACTCGATGATATTCGAGCTCGAGTGAAATAAATTTCGGCAAGCTCTGGAGCGGGCTGTGTGCCAGTATGGTGATGTTGGTTGGAATGCTTGATTAGCTCAGCCCAGAACTCTGCTGTATCTGACGTTTCAGTGTCGGTCACAAAGGTTTCTGGGGCCGTGAGGGCTCCCACAGCAATGACAGCGTTATAGACGGCAGCAAATGTCGAATTAGGTAGATGGAAATTGCTTCGTTCTGGCTTTTCAGGAACCGGGCAATTCCAAAATTCTGTCTGACACCGCTTCAGAAACCGGGCTTTGTCGATGAAGGAGTAGATGTGGTGGATGTTGCGGAAGTAGTGTTCAATACATGCTTTCTCGATTGTCGCATTCGTGAGATGGAATGGCGACTGAGATTGACAGTTGGGTGATTGCGCTACTCGGGGGGTTTCTGGGGTTCGGTGAACAAGATGCCGCCGGGCATCTTTGTCGTTGCTATCATCTACCTCTTCGCCATCCATGAGATTGACCAAAGATGTCCTGCTCCGAGTACGAGGTCTTGAGTATTGCCTATCACGCAACTTGCGTTGAAATGCTGAAATTCTGGCCCGAAGTTCAAGGAGAAAAGCCAACGTGGCCGCAGGACCGTAGAATTCTTTGCCGTTGGTGCGCGAATTGGTCTCATTAAAGCCCTCAGGACTAGCCTCATCGTCAGAGGACGAGTCGGTAGCGATATCGCCGATCGGAGCATTTGTCGGACTCTGACTCTGACTCTGCCTAACGGTGGGGGTAAGAGGTATTCTATCGGTGCCAGATTTGGTTGTGAGATGGTCTCGCGCGTGACTGACGGTTGAACGCATCGATGCCTCGACGGACTGGGCCTCCGATCCTACATCTTTGCTTGCGATGGCCGCTTGGCCTGTTTGCTCTGCTGATGATCGTATCTGCACAAACCTCTCCCTAAGCAACGCTTGCCGTGCTTGCTTCGGTGGGGGAAATGATCGATAGATACACTCTTCGGAATTCTTGGTACATACCCGACAGGGTGTATTCTGGTCACACTGTGTAGATGATCAGTCTCTCAAGCCATGGCTCACGATAGTATCGTTGAACCTACTTTCGCTTTCAAGCGGCGACAAGTGTCGCAAGCCACCGACGCTTTCGGTCCTCTTTTTCGCTTCTGAGGCAGAGTTTCTGGCAAGGTGGTAGCCACGTCCTTGGCAATCAAGTCTCCCATTGTATTGCCGATATCGCAAGCCTTACGCTTGCGATGCTGACGAGTGTGGAAGGCGTTGACTAACCCGATCGAGGTGATAAATACACAGCTAAGGGGATTGTCAAGGTGTCGTTGGAGAGGAGAGGCCTTTAAGGATTCAGGACTCAAGGAAGTGGTGAACATCTAACCTGTATACGGTCTAGGCCTCGTGATGGGCTGTGGGGTATCGCGGGGTAAAAAGTATAATTACAGTAGGTAAATACTCCGTGAATGCCGAAACACATCTGCCTTAGCTGCCTGAGGCACTAGTCACGGATATCTCACGACCCCGTCGGGCCGAACAGCTTTATATATATTTTCACCGTATTGAGTATTAATGTCTTAGATAATTAGAACCCACCCTATAGGCAATACTATCTTTCTATAAAGTTAATATACGTATAATCCTCCTGATAGTATTTTGTTAAGTAGTAGTTAAAGTTATATCTCTTAATTGTTAATAGTGTAGATAAGGCTTATTAAGGGAAAGCAGTATTTTCAGTAGTTGATAAGTTAAGCTAGCTCTATTTACTACCAAAGGAGTGTATGTATATATTCTAGGATATATAAGTTGAATAGCGTGCATTCAACAGGATACGTGACTGCTAATTGGGGGAAAGGGATGGGGCACCCATTTCACGCGACTGAGAGTACGTTGGGTCGTAACAATAACTATCTGCGTCTGAGGCGCAACCACTGCCCAAACTCACGTCCCCAAGCCTCTTCGCGCTCAACAGCAGTCCCGATTGAGAGGACTGGACTGAAGTGGTTGTGACCAGGAATATCGACGAATTCACCCGTTCCACCTCTGCATTGCCAAAGCTCGAAAAACTTTCGACCCGCGTTCCTCATATCTTCTTCAGGATCTAGCTCGGAGACAAGCACAGCTAATCGTGGCCATGATGCCACTTCCTCAGACGACAACCCCTGTGTGGCATCGAGCATCAACTTCTGTGGCTGCTCTGCTCGAACAAGGTCCAGGTCCCCATAATAAGCCTCGAGCAATGGTCGCATGGCGCCTTCGGGAGACAGCTGTAGTGGTGTTCCCAGCAAGCCTACTGCTTCTAGTCCAAGTTGATCGCTTTTGCTTCTGCCCTCAACGAGGCGATTGCGGGTTTCGGGACAATGCGCGCCAAATAACCAGCTCGCTACATGCACTCCGCCGGCCGAGTTACCGAGCAGATACAATGAGCGACAATTGGGGAATTTCCTCTCGATCCACATCAGCGCTAGGTCGATGTCTTGGGCGCCAGATGGATGTTTTGCTCCATGACAGACCAGGCGGTAATCAATGACAATAGTGTCTATACCAATCTTGTCGGCGAAAAAGTGGCCAACGTTGGCATACGCGACCTCGTCAGGAATTTCCTCCAGAATCTTGTCGCCACTGACCCAACCCCCTCCATAGACAAACATCAACGCCTCCTCAGTCTTATTGGCGTCTTCCGTTTGCTTGGGGCTATAATGATCTAGCTTCTGACGCGGGTGTGAGCCATATGTATGTTCCTGTCGTGTCGTGGAATGGATGGCTCTGGCATTGTCTTGTTGTCTGAGCAACTGACCATAGATATGGTATGTTGGATCTCTGGCGGAAGGAACATCACGACCAAATTCTTTGAGCCCGTCCATTGTGTCTTGTTGGCGAATCTATGGAAGTAAGTGCTAGCCCAGCTCTAACGGCGGGTATTCCTGTACTGTTGTAGTGTTCGGTCTCTCTGTGGGCATCGGCACCGATCGACGCGAAATGCCGGCATTTCGGGCTCCGACCTGTCGCCTATAGGCTGCAGCACGACTTGGACAGGAACTTTGGCAACCGGGCATCAGAGCCAATCGGAAGTCGGAGATGATCGGAAGATGGCATTGGCGCCACTTGAGCCATGAGTTCTGCTCATTCATTCGCCCGATGGTTCCGGCGACGGTAATTCTGCCAAGTCGCACCAATCAATGCCAGGCGCCAGTAAAGATGCTCTTGATGATTGCGGAATGATTCTTCTCCAGGCTGTGATGAACTGTCTTGATATCTCCTCCCAAGTGTACCCAAAAGCCTGCGGCTATCCCTTTCGCCATATCCGGTCTGTTCCACAACGTCACGACGCCGGCCTGCATCATGTCGGCACTAACGAACCACCAAGTTTATAAGCTTTTGACCGTCAATACCGCTCCCGAAAGAGCCACTAGGTTGGTCGCGAAACTGGCGGCCGATGTGCGTGGCGATTTCCAGATTGTACACTGCGGCAACGCTGAAAGTATGTTCTGGCAGCTTCGGTGTCATACAGAACAACGGCAATTAACAGCTTCGATTTACAGAGATTGAACATGTTAGACCCCTTGTAATGGAGCATCGGCCTGACTTGATGGTAAGCAAAGTTATAGGTTTCGCATTGACCTCCTGCTGATAAGGCGACAGTTCTGTGCGTCAATGTGGTCGCCGGAAGAAAGTGCAGAAATCAAGAAAATTGCACGAGACGTATTGCCCCAGTTGCGATGCTTTGCTGTCCCTCAAGGCATGCAGGTTCAACATGGGCCAGAGTACACCGTGGAATACGTCAAATCAAAGCTGCGAGATGTGATTGAAGGAGATTTGGGACTAGAATGAATAACGTGCACGATGCAGGTACGGCAGCTCCCCTACATCATGTAGCCTTTGCAGAAAAGTCCATAGCGTAATATTGATAACTTGGCTATCTGTTAGCCTTTGTGGCCTTTATGCTGTGCTCTCTTCTGAGTGTGTATTTCCCTTTGTGGTGCGTTGAGAAGAAGTTACATCAGATTGTACAGAAAGAAGAGCTGTAGCTCTTTGTACTGCTTATCATCATGAGATTTAGCGCCTCAGTCCAAACCTCAATCTTGGGCAGGAGTAAGTCACCGGTATATTCTTTCTTATAAGTATTTATATTGTGTTCTTTACAATTATGTAGATTTAAGCCCCAAACCCTGACCGCTCACGGTAGCATTCTTTTGGACCTGTTCCACCAAAGCCCTTCCATAATCGCCGCGATTGGGGATGCGGTTGATGGTGTGAATATGACATTTATCTGGGGTGTCGTTCGTGAGGTATACTGAGAGGACCAGGATATCAGCACGCTGAATGGGCCATAATGAAAGAAAGAATGGGACTCACCACCGCAATGAAAGTCGAACTCCATCAGTGATACAGGCGAGTAGATGCGGAAATAATAGACATCGTCGTCTCCGTGGCCTCCGATCCACGCGAAATGAGTCATGTGCAAATGGTTTCTAAACATCTGTACCTTATGGGAAAGGACTTGTTCAGGGTAATACAAGTTGAACCCAACGAATATGCGAACTAGAAGTTCCTTTTGATCTGCATCAAAGGATGACGCCGGACAGCCTTCTAATAACGCGACAGAGTTAGCGAGAGACCCCGAACGGCTGGGAAACAATCTATTCGCTGACATACCGTACGGAATTACACGATTGTCGTGCCGAGCACCTGCTAAATGACGCTCATCGTAAGGCACCCACCGGTGTTCAGGAAGGTCTTGTGGAAGGACGCTGTGAGAAAGGATGGCTTTAGCTTGTAGAGCGGGAGGCAGAGAACGCAGCAGTTGCAAAGCCACCTCGCGCTCAGTGGTAAACAACTGCAGCCCAGTGTGTGGTCCTTCGTCGATAATATTAGGTTCCGCGCCCATCTATTGAGAGTCAGTCAGCCATCGTGGCTGTACGCAAGCTCCATTACAAGGTTACGCACAAATGTAGGTCCAATAACCATCCGCCCGCCTGCAACTACAACCGCCAAGCACAGATGATGCCCGAAAAACGTGTAGCCCCATGGCTGAGTGAGACTTGGGCGCCCGAATAATCGAAAATTGTATGAGTGCTCGTTCAGCACCCGACTGCCGCCCACCAACTCTCCGAGGAACTTATTTACGATGCAGCAGCCGTGCACTTTTTGGTATCCTTCAAGGGACATGGAAGATCGCAAAATATTGTGGACCGCTGTCTGAATATCTGGGGAACATTCGTCGAGCCGCAGACCTCCTTCAGAAAGCTTAGATGTGACCATGAGATGATAAGTGGCTTGCTCACCTGGATTGACGTAGACCTCTGGGTTGGACCACAGACGAATATTGTCATCCAACACAGACGGGAAAACTGTGTCGTTTTCTTGCTGGACGGACAAGATGGAGAGCATCGCATTCGTGGCTTCACACATAGCTGCAACGGGCGCGCCCTCATCAACGGTATAATCGAAGAGATCAGGGATCACATGACCGTCTGATGTGATGCCAATGTAAGGCTTTTCCAGATTTTCGGCCTCGAGTCGCACGAGGAAGTCAAAAAGCTCAGGAACCCTCCTTCTGCTTTCGTACCATTCCCGCGCACTACTTGAGGACAGCCCAGCTAATTGCGGCCGGTCTGGAGCGGGGAGAAGTCGCCGAAAAGACGCTTGTGGTGACGAACTCGCAACATTGGTAGCCATCTGGTTGGTGATGGAGGAAAGTGGTAGAAGCAAATAATGTGTCGTTCTTTGTTGCTCACCAGTGGTCAGTATCTAAGTCGAGAAAGAGAATGGACTAATAACTATACAGGAGCGTTCAGGTACTGAACGGGATCTCTCTATAACACAAACAAACTTATGTAATTAGCCACCAGTTTGTAAGCGTGAATCACTAGGTCTCTGACTTCTGTCGGGTCCGAATCACACGCTAAAGAGTTCCGATTGGTGGACGGTGAGCAATTGGAGCTACGACCATTTCATTTCACACTCCGGAGCTTGCAAATTAACTAATCGTTGCACGCTCAAGAGCTCCGATTGGTGGAGTGGTGGCCGAGCACAGATCAGAATCAGCCATCTTGGAACTCATCATGGAATCCATGGATGTTGAACAGGTGCACCTCGACCATCTCATAATCTGGGGTAGCAAATTGGAGGGTTCCGATTCGCGGAGTGATGATGGGATACGGAGCAGACTTATCAATCTTCAAACTCAATAATTATGATGGACAAGTCCATGAAACGCAAATACCCGTAAGCGACTCGCTCACCAGTTTGGAAAAGATGACTGACTCGGCGAATATTCCTGAGAGCCTGCACAAGTCACCATTCGTCAACAAACATAACAGAGAGAAAGAGATGGATGTAATCACCGCTGAGCAGCCATCAACACTAGATGATTGCAAAGAGCCACCACACACCCTACAAGTTTCGGACAAGCCCTTCGTCAGGACGCCTGAGACCAAAATCGAAGACTTGCCAGGCGAACTTCCTGTTTCCCAGATAGATGCCTCTGTGGACCCTGAAGCTGTTGCTGAACTATGTGTGCGCAGTCTCAATAGCTTCGATCCATCTGTGGTGGCCAAAAATGCGATCTGGAGAGACCTCTTCGCCCTGTCAGGCACTCTTCGGACAATGTATGGCGTCGACACAATCACAAGCACGTGGAAAGATGTGTTTGCGCATCATCAAATGTCGGATTTCGAGCTGATGCCAGGAACGTCCAAGATTGTACGCCTCGGACCAAAGCATTCTTGGATTGCCGCGAGATTCACCTTCAGAACCAACGGAATTCCAGCTTCTTTGTGCTCGGGTCAAATCGGAATCGTGCCGTTCGAAGGCAAGTGGCAAATCTGGATGATGACGTCCATCTTGGAAGAGTTGCAAGGTCTGCCCAACCCGGACTTCCTCACCGACGCTGGGATGAAGAGCGTTCAGAACACACATGAAAACGGGATCGACTATGAGGCCGTCGTGGTTGGTGCAGGCTTTGCAGGTCTATGTGTGGCTGGAAGAATGAAAGCAATGGGTGTCCACTATCTTCTCATCGACAAGAATCCCAAGATTGGTGACAACTGGACTGCTCGTTACGACTCGGCCCGGTTTCATACCGACAAATATTACTCCGATATGCCGCTGGGACCAATATTCAGGCACGGATATGATCCTTTTCTGAGCAGCAGTGACCTAGCCAGAGGTTACCGCGAATATGCAAACAAGATTGGACTGCATACTTGTTTATCAACTGTTCTCAGAACTTCCAAGTTTGATGATGTTTCGGAAACCTGGACACTCAGTCTAGAAACCGACGGTCGACCGTGGACGCTGAAGACTTCGAATGTTGTCTTTGCGACAGGAGCAGGAGGTGCGACCCCAAATTGGCCTGTGCTTGCGGACAGAAGCGTGTTTGAAGGTAAGCTGCTGCACTCAGTTGACTACAAGAATGCCAGCGACTGGGGCGGGAAGAAAGGTGTAGTCATCGGATCGGCAAACACTGCCCACGACATCGCAGAGGACATGCTTGCTGCGAATATGACAGTAACCATGGTTCAACGAGGGAGGACGCCAGTAATACCGCGCAAGTATCATACCAAATGGTCCAATACCCTCTACAATCCGACGATACCCATTGAAGAATCGGATAGACAAGTAATGGCGACTCCGTTGGCCGTTACGAGGTTGATCAGCTTGTTTGGCCAGCAAGCACAGGCAGCTCAAGAGGCAGAGAGATTCGACTCGTTGGAAAGGCGAGGATTTCGATGTGAACGAAACGCCGACTTTTGGAAGCTACTGACATCCCGCTTCGGCGGCCACTACATGTTGGTTTCTACAACTTGCTCCAGGGGCAGCCAATAACTGACCAACGCATGCAGAGATGTCGGTGCATCGCAAAAGATCGCGGATGGACTGGTAAGCGTCGTTTCCACTCAGGAACGCACACCTGGACTGACTAATTGCGCCCACAGATTGCGGTCAAAAGCGGTGCGAAAATCCAAAGCCTAACGAAAACCGGCTTACTATTTGATGATGGTAGCAGCATTGACGCAGACGTGATTGTCGTCTGCACAGGATTCAAGACCGATATGTTGGAAGACGTTTCCAAGATGGTCGAACCCGAGGTTGTGGAGAAACTCGACCATTACTGGGGTTTGGATGAAGAGGGAGAATTGCGAGGCGCCTTCAAACCACTCCAACGTAAGTACACGCGAATCTCGCTCCTGTGGTCCGTACACTGAAACAGCTCGTCATGGCAGATCCGGGCATCTATCTCATCGGAGGGGTAAGTCATCTATCTCGCCCACATCAGTCCAATGCCACTAACCAAATCGATTCAGGGAGTGACACACGCACGCTTCTATTCCAGGTTCATAGCTCTTCAGATAAAGGCCTCATCTATAGGCAGCCCATTAAAGGTGTTTAAGAAAGGTGGGCCGCAAAGCGACAACATGTAGAGCGGATCACAAACCTAAGTACTATAGATATGCACATTGCCGGTTATTGTAGTTTCTTTGAATCAAGTTGTTCATCTTGGGGTAATAATTATTATCCTACCGATAGCATTGCCCGCTGCCGCCATGGAATTAAACGCGATAGCTCAATGAGCACAGAGGCAAGGCAGAAGCATTTATTAGCGCATAGTCTGTCATCTACTGTAGTGATTGCAAGGACTAGATAACATGAAGGAAATAAGCCAAACACTTTGCTTAGTATCAAGCATGGACTATTGGCGTTCTAAGTACAAGTCTATACTGATTACACAACCCCGAGTTGCCGCCGCGGAACCGGCGATGGGGTTTCAATACCTCTGCTAAGTTGACTAAGATTTGCATCGACGTTAGTACGCACAAGTAGATGGTCGAATATACGACAGTGCCGATGAGGTTCAATACCTGACCTCGCTTGCTGTATGATACCACACATTCTCACAGAGACCGTAGTTGGATAAACATAGGCACCGCCAAAATGGTGCAAGATATCTAGATCTAAAGAGGGCAAATGCTATATCCAGCTCTCGCCGTGTTACAAGTACATCGTGGTAAAAGTCTTTGATGGCGATGACTCGTATTGGGCGACTTGTCTAAAATATGGCTTTTTCGTACTGGTCCACCATTTCTCAACGTCCATTCCTGACGGCGTGGTCGTGCATCAAGTCTTTAAGCACTGCTCAAGCCCAACCACCTGTGAATTTGGAGATCCTCAAGAAGCTGTTTCAACGTTTGAAGATGTTTTGCCGACCTGTCCAGAGGGCTCTTTTGTATACTTTCGGGCCTTGTATACTGGAAGAGATTTTCCCATAAGGTCTGCCTTGATCTGTAGGACAATGAAGCGGGAATAGAATCTCGCATGCTGCACGCCACCTCCGGTGTACCAGATTCCGGGAACTATTCTATATATTAGCTCGACGATCATGGTGGGTTGCGATTGAAAGGGCAAACGGACGGCCTTGTTTTTTGAAAGCGCCACGAAGCTCTCCTTCGCTATCGAGATACCAGTAGTCGTCCATCATTGGTGCAGACTCGGGCCCAACAAACTTGACAGCTTCGTTGCGATACTCGTTGGCAAATCCCGTGCAGAACACGACCACGTCCGCTGGTAGATGACTGCCGTTGCTGAAGGCTAGCCCGGATTCTGTGAACTCCTCCAACAACCCATCGCTTTTCATCTTGATCTGTTTGCAGACACTATTAATCTTTTGCTCAGGCAGTTCTCGTCCATGTTCACTTACCAATCCGCTCGCAATCTTAGCAGAGCCACCAACGTCCATATAATGGCCACCATTACGTTTTGTCATGCACTGCCACAGATCAAAGCTGCGATCCAGCTTGAATCCCGCCCGCTCTAATGCCTCGAAGCGTTCCGGCTGACTGGCAGCCTGTGCGCTCATGCCAAGCTGCACTTGAAATCGTGAGACTGCAGTCGGTACAGTCAGAGTTTCTCTATCGGCGTCTTCAATTGGATTTGTCGCATTATAGATGGCTGCATACGTCAGAATTCTTCATGGTTGACACTAATCTCAGGCATGAAACTCACCGTCCACCCATGTACTAAGGTATTCGACCGGGAAGACCGCTGCAAGGAACATGTCAGCAGACGTGGCCAATTCGCTCACAATAAGGATAAAGTACGTGTAGCACCCCGTTGTACCATTGTCACTGACTGCAGACCGGCAGCCACCATGTCTTCTGCCACATCATGCGCTATAGAACAATCGGGTCAGTCAAAATGCCGGTACGTTGAGTGGAGTCGAAGGATCCGAACTCACCCGTGTTAGCAGCACCGATCACGACGCCTCGAAGACCCTTCCACCCATTGCAATTCTTGTAGAACTTGGAATGCAGGACGGTGCCGCGAAACTTGTCCTACATGATGGCACTTGTCAGTATCTCAATTGTCCTAATTGTTATGCCGATGGAAGCCCTTACTCTGCCAGGAAGTTCAGGCATCTTTGGGATCTGGCCGGAACCAGCACCAATAGCCAGAACGACGTGCTTCGTTACCACGGTCCTCATCTGACCTGCTTGGCTTAGGCGCAAGATCCAATCGCTCTGCTCCGTACGATAGGTGGCTTTCTCCAAGGAAGTTGACAGGGCAACGTTCTGACAGTGATTAGCATCTTACAGAGAGCTTGAAGAATCGAAAATACTTACAATACTGAGGCGATCAACGTATTTCTGATACCCGTCGGCCAGCTCTTGCGCGGTGAGATAGTAATTATTGCTCTCGTCAAAGACACGCTCGATCGGCAGGTCACCTAGTTGTTGTCTTAGCAAGCTTCTATACAGACCCGTCCAGGTCACCATGCTCCAACTCGCCCACACTTACTGTACCACTTGGATGTATGAACTACAGCCATTAGTTAAGTTTTGAAAGGTATTCACGGGAGGGCGTCTGTGACTTACACCGCGCGGAGTCATAGCGATCCAACCAGTTATCCCCGATCCTCTCTTGCTTATCGACGACCAGATAGTCAACTCCTATTGCTTTTAGTCTGCCGGCAACGCAAAGACCTCCGAATCCCGCCCCAACAACGACGCAGTCATACTCGTCGCGCAGGTCGGAGGTTTCAGCAGTGGAGTGGGATGTATTAGTTGTGTCGACAGACAGCTTGTCAGGACTGCCCAATCCTACAATCTCTTCGAGAACTGTAGTCAAGAGCCAGATCTTCCAGCCGATCCCTTCTGGTATTAGGCCAATGCTCCCTGTGCATCTAAGCCGCAGATCTCCTTGCGTTTCGAACGAGATGCGGGCATGAATCCAACTGTGCTGGCCATCTATTTGTTTGACTCGGGTTGAGGCCTCCACAATGGCAAACTTTCCTGGCTTATGGACAGTTTGCAAGTCTCGCCAGGCTGCCGAGATGGTGGTTGAGCTGTGAAAGGTCCTCAGCGTTCCCGTCAGAGCGAATATGTCTCGCCAAAGACTTTCGACTGCAAGGAGATCAGGCAGTTCTCCGTTATTCAAACGGTCTATAGTGTGCTTCACCACCGTGTCGAGGTTTGTGCCATCTGGTATCTGCGCAGTGGGAAGTTGTCCTGGGATATCATCTATATCAACAGCAGGTACTCGAGCGAAAGTCTCGCCAATGCCATTGTTAGTCATCGTCACCACATTATCGTCCGGAGACTTCGCCGCGTTGTGTGGGATTGCACTCTGGGTTACGCCGGCGGCCTGGTGATTAAAAGTAAGGGTCATGGTGGCCAGGATACTGGTGTTGACAAGCCGTTACGCAGGGCGAGGTCTTCAACTCAGGATCTGTCCCTTACTTTTTATGTCTTGTTTACTGTCTTATTGCCAGGTACTGGCATCTTCAGTTACAATATCTTAATCGCTCAAGCTCCACAGGTTGCCGTGCACTCCGGCAGGCAGTTGTAATCGGTAATGTGCGATTGGTGATCCATATGGTGGTTGACTGGACCGGAATAGTTAACCAATCGGAATGGTTGACTAATCAGAGAGGACTTTAATTATTTAATTTGGCTTTACACACTCTTTAACTACCTGTTAGGTCAAGCCGGGTGGGTAGTTTGCGGGGAAGTGCAAATCAGGTCTGTAGACTTTACCCTAAAGGTAACGTGGTTAATAAGCATGCGACGCAGATAAGTGTTACGATCCCAGCGGTTACGTCACGTGTACCCCACAAAAATCTCCACCTCAACAACCAACCAGGACGGGACCGACAAATACAGGACCGACGGCGTTCCAGGACCGCGTCGTTCCAGGACCGACGACGACCTCATGTCGCGTCGCTCCCATACAGTCACCATTAGTATATAGAACACATTCATTTCATAGATTCTAGCTCACCAGCTATCAATTAAAACTTCTTTACATTGATCAAGCCTCACACGCATTGAATCTACCATTAAGAGACGTGACACTTCAACAACGCTCAGTTTACGCCCTACGCAATCTGCCAACAATAAACCTAGCACGGCTTAGTTTAACATAGTTGGACCCAACCGTCACAATAAGCATGCAACGCACTTTTCCCTCTTATATCTAACTTTTTATTTAATCTAATAATTCTTAATAGCCAAGAATGCTATAACCTTTAGATAAAGCTAGAACTCTCTTTATACTTTAGGCCCTTTAAAATAATTTAAAACTTAATATTTAATATACTATAAAGAACTATAAGATCTTTAAGTCTAGGCTATATTACTATAGAAATAGCATTTAATTATAATATAATTTTATCTTAAAATTATAGAAACTATTTAATCTAAAAGAATAAATAATAGTCTAATTTATTTTTAATTTAGATTTATAAGGATTTCCTTTATAACTATATTTTATAGAAGAAATAGCTAATTCTCTACTAGCTAACTGTA
The DNA here is from genome assembly GCF_019609905.1 of Fusarium poae. NCBI lineage: Eukaryota > Fungi > Ascomycota > Sordariomycetes > Hypocreales > Nectriaceae > Fusarium > Fusarium poae. The sequence goes on from NW_025408662.1 coordinate 453,188, forward strand.
ATATATTACCTATTAATAAGTGCTAGGCTTATAACTTTATTAAGTAATAATTAAAATTAAAGATATATTTATTTTAGAGATATAACTATTAAAGGGCTAAATATAAAAATCTAACTATTATTTATAGCTAATTTAGGCTTATATAAAATATAATTATAAAGCATAGTATTTAGTTAAATAATATTTAGAACTTTAATAAGACTGGCTTTATAATAGGCCTTATAATAGCCAGAATAGCAGTTATAAGCTTAAAAAGGCAAAAAAGACTAAAATTAATATAGCCTAAAAATCGAAAATAGATTATAGTAATTATAGTAATTAATATAAAAGGTTAATTAATCTTACTATTTATTATTAATTTAGGCTAATATTACCTTATTAATTAATATTAAAAAAGTAACCTCCTGCCTAATTAGGTTATTATAATAAGCTAAAATAGGTAAATAAATAATAAGTTAGGTCTTAAGTAGTTAAAGTACTTTAATTAATCTATAAGTATTTAATTAATTAATGCCTATTACCTTTTAATCTTTAATAGTTATAAAAGCTATTATTCTATTAAGTTTAAAAGATATTATTAAAATTATAAGATTATTATACTTTATATACCTACTTATATATCCTATTTACTTTAGTCTCTTAATATTAGGTGCTTTACAGTCCTAAAAAAGGCTTATAGTTAAGAAATAAATACCGCTAAAGTTTTCCTGGAGCGCGAGCCCCATTATGCAGCGCTCTATCCGCTAGTATCTGTGTCGGAGATCACCTATGGAGAAGGTACTCGGCAGATTGGTCTGCTTATAGGTAAAGAAATTGAGGTCCGAGAACTTGCTTTTGATGATGCAGTAGACTGGTTGTTGGAAAATGTCTTTGGAAGGAAGGAGAATGTCCCTATTAAGACCCGGGACACAATGGCTTATTTAGTCTTGCACTACAAGCAGAGAGGTATACGTGGTAACTCGAACGTGCTTGAGTGGTTATTGCGGCGGAAACCTACTGGTTTGCTGGAGTATGTGCAATCGAAGAAAGCCGAGATAGAAGCGGAGTCAAAATAGCAGTTTTACACAGGCGATTGTCATGAGCGCGATCGAGCCGTTTACGACAAAGATAATGATGGGCGAGCTAGAGGATGTTGGATTCGTTGTTGCTGTCTGGTGAGCGAAGAGGCTTTAGTTAATCCCAGCAGACCGATGTTATAGCGAGTTGCTGTCTCTGCAAGGGAGCAGTTTGAACGAGGGTTGCAAAACCTTGTTCTCTATGCGATTGTTAAATAGATCCCTCGACAATTAACCGAAACAGATGTGCGCGGGACTTCATAGCACAACTACCTTGAATTCTTATACCTGAATTCATTACAGAATCCAAGAGATCCTTCTCAAATCTCGTGATCCAAGATCGGGTTCTTACTAATAAGTTATTCCAAAAGGAACTTAGCAATATAGTAGAACATCAGATAAGCATTAAAATGGGGGTTTATGTCAGGCCTTTACTGACTACTTATCCATATCGATATTGAAGTTCTTTATGGCAATATTCACAATTTCCTCGAAGGCCCTATCCTCTTTGTCAGATTAAAGTTAGATCCCACTGACGATATGCTAATCATAGGTAGCACCAGTAGTGACAGCGATGAGTTCAATCTGGTCGCTGTTAATGTTTTAAATGCGAAATGCGCTGAGGAACTCGTCGTCATAGACACCCATGCCGATGAAGCACTACTTTCTGGGCCGAACCATGAGAGATAGCTGATGCGCAGGGCTTGCCGAGGAACTTCGACATCGACATGCGGCATTAGCATACAAAATCGGACATCGACCTCAGACCACGTCTATCATGGAGCTGTCTTCTTCATACTCAATCTCCAGTCGACATTTGTGGTTGACTACAGTCTGGGTGCTGGAATGCGCGATATCGACAGCCATTAGCCATTTCTTCTGAAGTTGACTTACGTGAGATTCCTGTGATGAGAAGCCAACCTTTTGCACCTTGCCTCGACACGTCCTTTTCTGCCATGTGACTAAAGTGATTCAAGAATCTATTTCTCTCACTGAGATATACCGCCTTATCTGACTAACATCCCTCGCCAAGCCTCTTGGGCCTAAAACAAGAGGCACTCTATGCTTGTATTTGGCTTCGATTTCAAATTCCCGTTGTCGAGGAACTTGTAGTCGTAGTGTGGCCAAGCTCTACTCTCTCAGATTTTCCAACCCAACAACATTTTATGGCTTTCGGGGTGCTTTAGCTAAAGCTGCCGAAGGATCCTAAATTCTCAGGAATCAGTAGTTCTTTTGGCGCTTACATCCCTGTCGGTATGCAGATGTCTAGAGTCTTTGACTTACCAGCTAACTTCCGTACGATTTGATGTTTAGGTTTGAACTTTCTGTGTGTTCAAATTTAAGGTGATTGGCAAATTTGTGTTTAATATGTTTGCCGTTTGTTAGATCCATGACGACCTAGCCGGAAGGTCGGTCTCAGGGGACTCTTTTTCCCGGCCAAGGTCTTGTAGGGCTAGCTCCCTTTGACCACGAATCTGCCGGCCAAGACAAGGCTTTTGAAGGTGCTTGAAGAGTCGATTTCGTGAGGGGAAGAGTGTGTCACAGAGACCGCACGTACGGACTCGCCAGTCTCTTTCGTAAGCCCGGGCAGCTCGTAGGTCCTTGTGGGGGGTCATCTTGAGGAAGGTCGGTCCCGTAGCTAGTCTCGAAGCCGGTCTCGAAGGAAGGAAAGGTCAAGACGGAAGGAAGGAAGGTCGGTCTTGAAATCGGCCTTTGAAGACGGAAGGTCTCGAAGTCGGTCTTCAAGGAAGGTTGAAGGTCGATTTCAACGGACGGAAGGAAAGGTTGGTCCCAACGGACCAGCCTTGAGTCTCAATAACCTAGCTAAAGGGTCGAGGCAGGGGGCTTGGTGGGCGGCTTCCTTCAATGAAGACAGAGGCCCGTTTGGAAGGGGTTTGGTCGGAAGCTTTGCTGGTCACAGCGTCGGTCACGGACGAAGCTGCGTCTTGGTTCGAGTTTGGTTATTAGCTTCCTAGGACTAGGTCATAGGAAGCTGCGTCTTTTGGTTCGGTCGATTTTGCGGGCGGATAAGACCCGGGTCCCTCCCCTTGTGTCGTTGGCCGCAGCCACAAGGTAGGTAGCTGCGACGAAGGGGAGGTATCGGTCGGATAATCGAAAATAGCAATTGCTACCACTTGTTACGGAATATCAGTCACGTGATAAGGGGTCACATTAATGTAAGGTATAAGTTTGATACAGAGCTAAGGAAGGTGGCTACGGACTATGTATAACCCGGTCAGACCTCCTATCATGTAACAAAGCAGCTATAACCTTTTTTATATAGAAATTTTATTGCCTCTATGTAGGAAGCATCCAGGCATGGCTAATATGAACCCTAATTCTAACCTCCATCTGGAACCTGTTGTCCTGCCCTAAGTCCCGTGGATTGAAACTCTGTTTGGGACAGCTTGAGCTTGAGGTGACTGACACAAGTTCTGAGGATTTGTTTCTTTGTCACTTAGTTCCCTCGGGCCTTGACACGCTCAGATTTAGAGATCGGTGCCTGCAAGTTTTCAGGGTGAGAGAGGTCACGTGTCTTCATGAAATCCTCCACTGTTTGTGGCTTGATATGAGCATACCTTGAGTTTTCAAGGGGCTCTTCGACGATATTGCTGCCAGTTATCGTATAGTATGTATAAAACCTGTCGAGTAAAGCAGATTAGTTTTAGTACCGACACAACGCAACCACCAATAAGTTTTACAAGACCTACAGTGGCAAATAGATCCAAGGGCTTTTGCCTTGGTGGACACTCTTTTCTTCATGCATCTTTTTGTATAGATCATCGAGAGTGCCGCGGCAAATGAGTTTGGGCTTGTTCCCAGTAACACGCTCATATACCTCTGCCAAACTGAGAGCGCTGATTCTGTCCCCTCTGACTGTGCTCCTGTTAGTAATTGAGACCCAGCCGACTACAGTCTTGAACTGTGAAAAAGCCCTTCGTGGTTGCGGTGCCGGAACAGATGGGAACTGGTGCACTTACATTTCAAGTAGCCCACGGCGCTTTTGTCCTGGATGGCTTCAGCTGTAAATGCAGCTGTATCATCGTAACTAGTTAAGTCCCAGATCTCATTACCTGTACCCCAATATGAGATAGTCTGGGTATCCAGGTCGATTACACCTGCATATTCAAGCCACGTCTCGATAAAACCTCCACAGATTATATGCACAGAAGGAAGGTTCTTCTTGCCTTTCAGATATTCGAAGATCTGGAGCGGGAGATCCATACGCTCATGTAGGCCGACTTTCATGTTACGAATATCGCCAACATAAGCTGATGAGAAGAAGCGACCGACCTTTTCTTCTTCACAGATATCAATAAGGAGCTTTTGGCCATCGAGGACAACTAGTTAACAGTCCTTGGTAAGCGTCACTAGCCTTTAAGGTAAGATCAAAGAATACATACCATCTTGGAAGCCCTGATACAAACATGCTACGACATCTGAACCACGAACTGTCTCGTGAATCTTCTCTTGATCATCAATCTATAGCTGTCAGTATTGGCACTGGCTGTACATAGGCAGATATTAAAGCTTACCTGACCCTGGATCGCCTGGTATCGTGGATGGTTTCGAATTTCCTCCGGGATCTTAGAAACATCACGAGCGTATCCTTTTAAGGAAATATCGGGCTTCTGAAGCAGGATACGAGTAATTCGAATGGCTAGATTGCCGTTGGCGCCGAAGAGAGTGACGAGCATGTTGGAGCACTTAGACTTTGGCGTTAAAAATAAAAGATTCTGGATAGACTAGGACAAATCGCGGACACTTCGATAGAGTGTAATTTGTTGAAGTGAAACAAGTTAACAAAGCAGGAATCATAGGATTCCCCGTGCCCTTAAATAGTGCACACTTCCTTAGTCACGTTGCGGCTTCGGGGCTTCAGCAGCACGTAAGTAGATTGGGGCGATGCGTTAATCGGTCTCCCCATGGACAAGGCTATCAAGGATCCACGGAAATGAAACCCCGAGTCATCTAACTGCGGGGAAAAGCTCTTTTCAAGCAACGGAAGGAACAGCCAATCATTAAGCCGTGCTAATCATTCCATCACAACGGATCACCGCAGTCCGTATGACGGCTGCGGAGCCGGAATCTTTCTAGATTTATCCGTTGTCATGGTAGAGCACAATGAACCTGCACGGACTCGTCTCCCAGCGCCTTCAAACCTTGCAGATAAAAACAGCCTTGTTATTAGTTTGCTCGGATGTATATCCAATCGGACGTAGAAGCAACGAATCAGCCGGGGGCGGAAGCCCCGGGCGGTGACAGAAACTAGAGCTTCAAACCTGGGGCCCCGGAAAATAGAAACCCTGCCATGAGCACTCGACATTTAAATAAAGGTTGACTCTCGTGCTCAGCGCCAAGGCTTTCATATGTCAATTAGTAACATTATTTGGACATAGGAGTGCCTGAGCAACTACTTGTGTAGAATGTCAGAAGAAACCCCCACCCACAATTATGAATGGATCGTCCGTTTTCCGATCCATACCGGCGGCAAAGCTGGAATTCCAGTATCTCGGGAACAGATAATGTTAGTTCCCAAGTAATCACCATATCCAGCATGGCTAATCACAACATCTAGACAGCACCGAGAGCGTGTTAACCAGGAGCTTGACTTTTGGCTCTGCTCTGGTAAGCCAAGATATTAATTAAACTTTGCCTTTCTAAAATCATGATTGACTATAGAGGCTGATTACTTTCTGCTAAAATCAGGAGTTGTGGTCGAGCGACCTGTTACTGATCTGCATGGCGCAAGCTTAAAATACGCCCACCATATTGTAAGCGCACCCTCCAAGGAGGCAGTGCTCGCACGTCTTCGGGATGACTGCTTCTATCCTACACACTGGGATGTGGATAATGCAGAAATTGAACCATTTATTGGTATGGTTAGAAAGGCACTGGGACATCTGGTAGTGGACGCCAACTTGACTGCCTAGTTAGAGAGGTACGAGTTGAGCGTATCGTAATGCTGAAGCTCGGTACTTGGCACGTGTGAAATCTTTTGGGACACAACTAGCACCGTCTCCTCCGCATGTACCGATAGGACAGATCGAATTTGAAGTATTTACTAATTACAACCTCCCTCGAACACAACATAGGTGTCGTGACCGGAACCAGGAGCACTCGAGTCCGAGTACATTAGTCTTCCCCATGTACAGCTTAGCGAATAGTTCTACTCTTAACTGCTTACCGATCACAGTCTGGAAACCGTAAAATTCAAAATTCAATAACCAAAGTCCTAAGCACATAAGGTTAGTCTCAGCGCAGTTGTCTATTATATTACAGAAAGTGTTCTACCCCGCTTTGTCCGGAAGCACATCGAAACGCAATAGCTTTAGAATTTAACTTTAAAGCTAAGGACGGTGTCATGCGGGGAGTGTCATTTTGTCTGGGTATAGTGTTTTAATAAAGTAGTAAATTGCTTAGCAACCAGTACAGAGAGATTCACTCCAAGCATCAGTAACTACTTGCTCGGGTTTGTGCCACTCCACCAAATATTCCGCAGCAGCTGGAACCACCAGGTACGTAGGTCACAGGAGTAAAAGGGGGCACCGGTGCAACTACAGTTGTTTGCTGGACCAAATTGGGGAGGGGGCCTAGGTAAAGTCCGTCCTAAATTGTTAATCCACTGCACGGCTACTGACCAGTAGGGTGCATGGGAGTAAGGTTTCTTCCGGCATCAGTGTCGTTGGCTGGCATGGCGTGAACCTTGCTTGCTTTGGTATGAACGTCACGTGTGAGGCAAGGGAAGGGGGAGAGGACAGCATGTCATGGCGGAGCTAGTGGAGACTGGACTCTGCCGGATGTCAACCGAGAAGAGCAAGCTAGGTGTGTCACTTAACAAAAGATTGACTGGATGAGACCAATGTCACCGCGGTGAGCTTTGGGCTTAGTGATCTCATCGCGATTGGTGAGGAGTGATGATGGTGGGCACACCAGGGTGTCTCTCACTAACCCAAAACAGATAAGATGTGTCACTCTTTTGTTCTCGTCCCTCACTGTTACCGGTTGGGTGTGACTTTGGCCTTTTTGACATGGACAGCGAATCACAATTTGCAGCTATTCACGACTGACAAAACAAACTCTTCAATCTGAACCTAGTATGAATATGGGTTAAGTCCTTGCAATATCCTGACGCTAACACTATGACCTTCGGGTCTCATCAACATTTGGAGCGGAATGCGCAAAATCATTTTACCGGCAGCTGTGGACCTGATTGACAAAGAGCGAAGAAATGAGATGCGGATGGCATCTCCAGGGTAGGTAAGGGCAAATTCAATTTAGGACAGATAATAAATACACAAGTACTCTGAAAAATATTAACATCCTTTATGGGTCTCGCATTCATTGTCACGCACTATTTGACCATTTCTCCAGAGAACACTCTGAAATGTGATTGGGTGTCTTGCCAGACCAAAATGTGTTATACATCTCGTATACTACGCTCCACGCTGCAGTTGAACTGCGGCTTTGAAATGGTTCACACAGGAGGTGGAGGTAACGTATGGTTGGTGTGAACGCTACAGGTCTAACAAGCTACGTCTGCGTTGTTTACACTATTGGACCCTAGCATGTAATACCGTGATTGGATATGTTATTTTACTCTAAAGCCTTTTCCCTCAGACAATGGTTGAATTTATGTTACACAAATTATTACAAGTTAGAGATAGTCTATAGCCTCTATCCTTACAAACTATGTACCAGAACGCCTTAAAATAAAAAGAAATATATATAAAAAGAACTTAGTGTGGAGCATTGAGAGCATCCTTATTATGTAGGTACCTGAATACCTGCTTCGCCTTGTTGACCCTGTACCTGGTTGCAAATGGTGACAGGGACTTCACCAAGATAAGCCAGCCTGCAAGTGTTGGCAGATTGTAATGTAGCCTGTTGACACCCCCAGACGTGAGAATTGTGATGAGGGTCTGGAACCAATGCAGCGATGGGAAGAAGTAATTGATGCGATACCAGTGGTGAAGAATATCAGGTGCACCTATGGCAGCAGTGACGTTGAAGATAACCCAGCTTAGGAAGACAAAGGTTACAAAGGCAATGGGCACAAAGCCAGTTATAAGGTCTATGACGTCGAATTTGATCATGGCATACACCCAATTGACAGCCCAGGTTGCGAAAAACATTTTGGCGGTCAAAGGGTAGGAGCCGCGGAAAGCATACGTCCAGCCTGTGGAGCAGAGAGCACATGCCATAGGCCAGAAGATACTCCAGAAGAACCGGGCGTAGACATGTGCTTTGACATTGTAGGCGGCGTAGAGATGGATGCCGTTGCAAATACCGTTCCAACCCATGATGAAAAAGAACTGCATCAGTATTGGAAAGATAGTTCCAACAGTATTGAGGAAGGCTTTATCGTCCATGTTGCTGAACTCGTGGCTCGATGCACTGACACCAACAGCTCGTGCTGGAGTCGTCAGCGCGTTCAGTGATGCGGTTGTGTTTGCGAATTCGCCGCGTTCAAGTTTGGGTCCGATAAATTGTGCGCTGAATATTCCGACGGCTGTGCTTGCAGTAGTGATGGTGGATGACTGTATGCCACCAGCATACAACGAGTAGTATCTGGCTGTCAAGAGATAGTAGTTGTAGACATCGGTCTGATTGTATGAAGAGGCGGTGCCGTTGACAGCCTCCTCGAATCGAGTCGTTGCTCCCGGTTGGACGACGATCGCGGCCCAGTACTTCCCATCGAAAACATCCTTCCTGATCTGATCTGGAGACGTCGACGAGGTCTCGACGTTGATATAGGTTGGGAACTCGTAGGATCGATTGTTCGCCGCCGCCGCAATGCGCAGTGCTGTACCAAAGTCACCACCATCAAAATCAGCAAGGGCAACTTTCGCCTGCTTGACATATTCGCCTTGATTGAGGAAGACACCAAAGATTTGGGATACATTGATCCAAAAGATACCAAGGATCATAATGGCTGCGGGGATTAAAGCCTTCAAAGCGTCCATTGCGGTAGCCTTGGGTTTTGGGCCATTTGTTCGCGTTCTTGCTACCGTCATCTCCACTGCAACATCCTCCTCGCCTGGTAAGGTCTGATGCGTACCGACGAAGGGGCCATGCATCGAGTATCTGGTTTGAGTGGTTTCTGGCATTGGGAAAGTGAATTAAAGATTAGAGTTAAACCAAGGAATCGAAATCAGTAAGTGGTGTAAAGGAGAAGTCAAAATATTTAAGGAGAGCAATTATAAACAGGACTTAAATAGAAAAATGTGTATGCAAGCCGTCTACGTCACATTTAAAGGGGCATTTTGCTTGCTGTCTGGTATGGAAACTTTATTATTGGTACTAAGTTCTGTGTGCTGGTTTAAGCTCTCATTATTATTGGTACGATAAGTTGCTCAGCTGGCCGGTGCATGGGTAAAAGAACCTTAATGGGCTCTTAGTCGTCGGACATCAAGTTGAGTGCGTGCCTCCGAAAGTCTTGCTTAGTAAGCGAGAACGGGTGGAGCGGGAGTGAAGATCTCGGCCTCTTCGGCTTTCTTAAGATTGCCGTGTGAGTCAGAGCATACCGGACATGGGAAATAAGAATCAGCCCGCGGCCCGCGGCTTGGCAGTTAGGCGCCTTATATTCATGTTACTGAGGAAACAGCTATTACTATTTCCGTGGCATTCCTCGTGCCGTCTGAAAGACCTACATTGAGTCTTTCTGGACGGAACTCACCAAAAGAGGGCCCGGTGAATTTACGCACAACACCCTGTATGCACATCCGAATTATCTAGTCATCCACATGATAGAATTCCCTGCATCATTTGGACAGGCCATCACCATCCTCGTCGGCCACTTTTCCCTTGAAACCCTCACTTGGGAGAATGACACCAATCAACCTTGCCGGCTCCGTCTTCGATGGGTTCACCCATTGATGATTGGTTTCACGCTGAACAATATGGTCCTGCTCGCATGGAATAAGCCTGACCAGCCTTGAGAAAGTGAGAAATAACTTACTCCAGGATATAGTCGTACGGATTCTCCACTGTCCACAACGTGATCGATAGTGCCCATAATGCAGATAGAAAAGTCTATAGACGGAGTCTTATGCATAGGGCTGGTAGCTCCGGGCTGAAAGTCTATGACTGAAAGATTCGCCCCGGGACTGACGATATCTGGCGATTTGTAGCTCGCAATGCCTTCGTTACTTTGGTACGCTTTAATATCGTCCTCCGCTTGTAGCTGGGCTGGAATACATTTCACTGAATATGACCGTGCAACAGAGCCAGTGCCGGGGATGTCAGAGTAAATGAGGGGAGTGAAAGGTTTGTGTACGCTCTTTCCATCGGATCGCACCGTAGTGATATATCGTTTGCACTCTGGCAGTTCCATGTTATCGGCAGCAGTATTTCCTCACCTCACTTAATGTGTGTACTGTAAAGATGTATGATGGCTATGTAGTCCCTACCACGGTTTGATATATAGAATAAATAAACGTGAGTTATTTATATTATAAGGAAGACTTATGAATTAAGTTGAGCATAAACCTTCAATTCACAGTCCCGGACATGAAAGAGACACTAGATATAAAGTTATGTTATGGATCCTGTATCCGATTGGCGCAGCCGCCCCGAGAAAATGCGGCCTCCGGTTCTTCCGAATAACTCTCCCGGCCCCATAGCGCAGGCCCCGACCCCGGGGTTTCATAATCTAGACGGGAGACACTGCAAGCCCGAGATGGACGTCACTGCCCTGGTCGTGGTCGCCGTCGTCATGATGGCCGTCGTGTATGTTCGCCCCGGCTTTTTCGCTCATGGTGACAAACTTGGGAATAGGTAGACAAGATCTATTCTGTCTTTTGTCTTCACTCGTGCATTGGGTGTAGTTAATTTGTCTGTCTCTCACTCTCTGGTCGATCGGTTATTTTAATCGACCTGATGGACGAAAGCACCTGTATATTACTTGGCAATTGAAGGATGTCCTATATCTTTTCTAGGTGTCCGAAGCATCAGGAAGCGGGACCAGACTCAGCCCGGGCCAGCCTTCCCGGCCTCCGAGGATGAGGCAACCAGTGCCGTGCGATATACTAAAAAAGATTTATTGATACCGGAAGAGACATTGTACGACCCCTAACTGTCCAAGCAATCCTTAACTTGTTTTAGGCTCGATAAGGGTAGTCCGGATTACGCAGCGTTGGGTTGCTCTTGGGAAGAATCCCCTCATCAGCATTCCGCCGGCTGTCTAGACTATCCGAATTAGCACAGTTACATTCGGCATAGTTCGGCTCCAACTATGTCCGACCTGCTTTCTCCATCTCCGTCCAGGTTACCCTATTCCCCTTTTGTGGAGCTGGGAAGCAACGACGAAGTTCTCTTTTACCTGTTCTTGGCCAGACGAAGGGCGTACCAGCGCCCTTCATCTGGCCATGACCACTACTGAGGCAGTCTTAAGCTGCCACACGCACAGGCTGATCTCAGCTCTCCTGAAATCAGGCTTCATCAGCGGCTGCTATATGCCAGCCGCGCCTTGTCATCCCGCTGACGGGTAACAGGCTCGATAGAATGCGCCATTTGTGCCGATGATATGCTGGATAGAGTGCGTTCTACTGACGTGTTTACAGAAATAGATGCCGAGGTGAAGACTAATTCCGCGTTGCGAATGACCAATCCTTTGTAGCCAATAGTATTTCTGTAAATAGCGTGTAGATAGATTCCGACTTCTCTAGCTCAGCACGTCCTGTGCCCCAGTAGGGGACTTTCGGGGCCGAAGGCCCCCCGGACGAAAAATATACATACATACATACATACATACATATAAGCAACGACGAATGCTGGTGGTCGAGCACATAAGACTACCCTTATTGCACGAACTTGTCGCTTAGATCCCGCTCTCTCTGAAGATATATGTTTGATCAGTGCATTTCTATGACGTTCTTCATTGAGCACGAGATGGAAGACGCTGCCAGCGCCAGCTCCAGTGTGACGCCATTCCCGTATGGGGCGTTTTGTCCCGGTGGACTCAACACAGACCCTGGTATATCCCCGAATGATCCAACGATTGGATACAAGTTCAACCATACCATGATCAGGGTCAGAGACCCTAAGGAGAGCTTGAAGTTCTATGTTGACTTGATGGGGATGAGGACGGTTTTCACGTAAGTTGGGACAGCCTCCATAACCTGTCGTCTTTTATAGTTACACCTGCTTGTCTCTTCTGTGTTGGAGCTACTATTTCAGGGCTCTGTTTAATGTCGGTATATCCTGAAAAAGAGGTGAGAAGCTATTGTGCCAGGGGGTGCTATTGTTAACTTCCACGATGTGTTTAATGGAGACATCCACCGCCCTAAAAGAAAACAATTTTTCAAACTCAGTACCCCTGGTCTCGTTACCATGATTATGATGACAATTAGCTGACATCTTTTCAACAGCATGAACGCGGGCCCCTTCACCAACTACTACCTCGGCTACCCAGAGACGGACGAGCATCGCGCCAACCCGGCCCAGTTCGGGGCTGACACCTCCAAGGTTTTTCAGTTCACGACTGGTCTCTTGGAACTATTCCATGTCCATGGCTCTGAGAAGCAAGAGCCTGGGTTTTATCACAATGGGAACACGCCAGAAAGTTTAGGGTTTGGCCACTTGGGATTCACGGTCCCTGACGCGCGAGCCGCGGTCGCGAGGCTAAAAGCGCACGGTGTCAGGGTCTTCAAGGACTTCGGCGTGGCTAACAAGGAAACCATCCCCATCAGCGACTGGGAGAATAAGCACGGAGTAGGCATTGAAGTCAAAGGGACCGAGAGCGAGCTCCATCCTATGTTTAAAAAGGCGTATGAGAATATCGCGTTAGTTCAAGATCCGGTAAGTTTATCCGAGCCAACGTCCAAACCAAAGTGACTACTAGGACCCCTATCCCTCGATACGACCTATTCTGAAGAGAAGGAGCTAATCTTCTATCTCCAGGATGGATATATTATAATAATATCGGGACAGCATGGTCACTAAGACACCCGTGTTAAGATTAATACATCAGAAAGGATACAACGAGATATTTCCCATAGGAAAAAAGCAGCCACAATAATGAAGTTCTGCTCCACGCTCAGATCGACAACACCACGGCAAAAACGATTAAGGTCTTTCAATCAGCAGACCACTTTGTGTTCATGGCCTCGTACATCTCTGTCCAATTGATAAGTCCTTCTTGTTGAAGAACAATGGCTTGACTGCACTAGGTAACGTGGTTCTGATGAGCTCCCAGGCTTCAGAACAAACTGGAGCCCTGACCCAAAAGACCTCGGAACAACATGGTTTTACACAAGCAGTCATCCCTTTCGGCAAAATGTCTGCTGGTAGAAAGGAACCAGAAAGTCCAATAACTCAGATTGACAGACTAAGATTAGAGGTTAAACGATGTGAAGGATTATTACAAGAGGGGGACGCTACAATCGAAGCACAGCGCTTCCACATTGGTGCTTTATATTGCAACGTTTCTCGCTTGAAGAATGAAAAGGAAAAAGTCACAGAAACAGTCACCAGCCTGCAAAACCAGTTGAAAGACCTTCAAGAGCAAGACTGGCAGACACATAGCGGTGTGAGGAAAAAGAGGAAGTTTAGACACTAAGCTCCCTAAGCACACTTACACTCAACTTCGCAAGGGACAAAAGAATATCTATTCCATAGCAGAAGCTGACAAATCGAACGTTTGTCCATTACCCGCATTTTTTTCCTAGTCAAAATTATGTAAATCTGTCGTTCAAGACCTAACGGAACCTCTGGTCCATCTTCCAACAAAACTTCTCCACATAAGAAGAACAAAAAGGGAATGCGACGAAATCTTATCAACCCAGGCCTGCTAGATAGCGTGCCTATATATGTAGAACCTTCTGTTCAGCCAGTATTTGCCTCAAGGAGGAACGCTACAGCCGCTATCTTGGCATGATCGACCCTACACGCCTGCTCGTGGATCTTCGAACACCTCCGTGTAGAGGCGTTCATGCAACAAGGACATAACGCATAGGAAACATTGCAATATGCCATAGGGTACGGGTTCTTCATGTATGTGATATGTGAATTTTCATCGTTGTGTGGGGTTTCACAGGGCAGGGGCTGAAGTCTCGATCGTCAGCGCCTCACAGCTGGAATTCCTATTAAAATGTTTATTAATAGTTGTTCTCTGATGGAACTGTCTGCTAATGAACCCATCTAGTTATTATTAAGCAGAGATTCTGAGATCGTTTCAGTTTTGTCGTATCTTTATATCTAATATATGGGCCTTTTCTTGGGATTACATTGAACAACGATCGAAAGTGATGATCCCAAAAACATCTTGGGCCCTGTGGACAATCAAGGCTCCGAAATAGAAACTGTGTCTACTGTAGTGGTTTTGTTTGACTTTCCTCTGTGTTCGATCCATCGTTTTTTTGCCTAGGGCACATTGTCTTTTGTTCCGTATGTTCTCGGGTAAACCGTGCCAACACTACATCTTCTGCGGTAGCAGAGCCCCTTCACAATATTAAGGGCGTATAAATTGTCCCTAAAGATAACCAATATAAGAGTAGCATTACGAATATATCATGGCACCATTAGATTGGCTTGGGGTTCGCTGTGTCAGAAACATCGTGGTTCTATGTGGCTTTGGTTTACCGCTGTTCGTGGGGGTTACTGTTATGGAAACGAAAGTTGCGACCAGGATCCGGCATTCAACCTCATAAGCAGAGGCAACAAGCGAAGAAGGGTTTTTATTACTGTAGCCCGACAGAGAAGCGTCGTCAAAATCAGTGTGACCACATCATACTGCATTGAGGGAGACAGTGTAGATGTGTTGAGTGCACTTGAAGGCCGAAAGGAAACTGTGGCGGTTGTAGTTTCCCAAGAGATAAACCAGGCCGTTCTAGGTTTATGTTGGTAGGATTGAGAGATACAGTCCAGACCGAGATCAGAGGCTGCTTACCTAGTTTGACAAACGTAAGATAAGCCTCCGCGCACAAGCCATGGCTGTAGCTAGCTCATGTGGCTTTTGCAGTGTGTATGACTGCAAATGGGCAGGAAGAAATCCAAGCACGTGCCATGATCTTTATGAAGGCTGATTATGGATCTAAATGACTAGGTGTCACGGGCTTTCATGTAATCAAATAACTTCTGCAATTTGGGAGATATAATTGGTTTTTCATTAAGTCTTCATGCTTTAGTCATGTCCACCTCACATCCTGCTTTCTTCCCCTGCCTGCTGCCGCCACGGAGGAGCCAATGTCTAAATCGACGGACCACACCAAGGTTTGGACTTTTGGTTAGGCAACACTCTTGATAAGGTGGTGGGGAGTGCTTCTTCTGATAAGGTGGTGGAGAGTGCTCCTTCTCGAGTTGACAACAGCACCACGGTCCTTCATCATGTCGATTATGAGATTTATCCCACCTCAGACATGCAATACCATCCACAACCCCTCTTTCGCCACCACCCCTCTTTCGCCACCACCCCTCTTTCGCCACCACCCCTCTTTCGCCAGGCAAAATAAAAAAAGCTCCACCAAAACTCATCAACTTCACTTACACGAAAGTCAGCCTAAATATATAGCTACTCAAGAGAAATTACCTCTATTGATCATAAAAATGATTGGATGTGATGATTCTGACCTTATAAGGCTGTGCAGGGTACGTGATCTATGCGTGCTGTGCTATGGAAATGTCGTTAGTTTGATCGCCAAATTCCTCACCGCTCTTTGCCTTGTTTTTTGGTCTTTGTCTTTGACAACGACATGAAAATGCTTAGTGCTTAGGTCAAGACTTCGATGGAAATACACAGAGGAAGACGTGGCAGAGGCCATATTGGACGTTACTGACAATGGCTTTTCACCCCCTCAAGCCGCTCATAGACGGGGAGTGCCCCGAAGGACTCTAATCGACAGACTTCACGGCCGCGGGGCCGTGAAAGAGCAGATCCACCCTCATCGACGGTTGTCCAAGAGACAAGAGGATAGGCTGGCTTTCTGGATTCTCCGCCAGGAGTCCTTGGGCTATGCTCCGTCCCATAGTCAAATCCGCGCTTGTGTCATGGGCTTGTTGAGACAGCAGGGCGAACATCCCAACTTGGGACGCAACTGGGTGATCAAGTTTATCAATCGCCGCGCAGATCTAAAGACCAAGATGGGTAGACGTCAAGAAGCTAAAAGGTTCGACTCTTTTACCCCTAAAGCGGTTCATTGGTACTTTGATATCCGGGATGGCCAGTATGGCTGGATCAAGCCTGAAAACACCGTCAACGTTGATGAAGGGGGTATTATGACTGGTTTCGGCAAGTATTCACCTCTACTACTTGTCTGTGCTTGCATTTTGACTGACTAATTCTCTTCATTCAGGCCTAGATAGCTTAGTTGTTGGAAGCGCGGACCCGAAGCGCAAGGCGTTTCTCAAAGGACCACAAACTCGAAATTGGACTTCATTCATCGAAGCTGTCACTGCTGACGGCCGCGCTTTAGTTCCTGGCATAATCTTCAAGGGAAAAGAACTGCAGAAACAATGGTTTCTTGAGGAGTTCAAGCAGATAGCAGACTGGTATTACATAACATCGCCCAACGGGTGGACTGATGACCACATAGGCATTGAATGGCTTGAAAGAGTTTATCTACCCCAGACTACACCTGCTGACGAGTCAGACGCTAGACTGATCATTTTAGATGGTCATGGAAGCCATGCAACAGTATGTTCTCCATTTTCCCCACCTCAAGATTAGTGCTGAGTGATGGAAGGATGAATGGATGGCTACGTGCTTTTTGAACAACGTTTATTGCTGCTATCTACCAGCACACTGCTCTCATGGACTCCAGCCACTGGACAATGGAGTATTCAACGCATTGAAGGCTGCATATCGACGAGAGTTGGAAAGGTTCGCTTCGTTGACTGATTCCGCTCCGATGGACAAGGTCAATTTCATCAGGGCCTACGCCAAAGCTCGCCGAGTTGGAATGACTAAGAAGAACATACTGTCAGGCTGGAGGGTCACTGGAAACTGGCCAATTTCACGTGCGAAAGCGTTACGGCACCCTGAAATCCAACAAGATAGGCCAAACGGCAGCCGAAGAGTGACTCCTGAACCCAGGCCGTATCTTGGCTCGGACGATACGCCACAGACGAGCCGTCAAATTCGTGATCTTGGGTTGAACAAGACACCAAAGACGCGGAGACGATACAACGTGATAGCCAAGGGCTTTGAAGCTCACCAGCAGACAGTAGCGGCGCATACGCAGAGGATTGCCAGCCTAGAGGAAGAATTGGCTCGGCTGAAAAGAGGAAAGAAGAGGAAGGCGGTGCCGAATCCTAACAAACGTTTCATGACTCTTGGAGAGACTCTAGCTGGTAAAGAGTCCATACCAGAAGGGGCGACTCGTTATACGCCTATCGGGGTGGAATTTATCTCTTCAAGCGAGCAAGAGTCAGCATCGGAGGCTGGCTCGGTCATAGAAGTCAGAGAGGAAAACATACCCCACCAACCAACCAGGCGGTCGCAGCGGATAGTGAAAAAAAACCAGAGTACAATAGATTGATCTACTTAT
Organism: Fusarium poae; assembly: GCF_019609905.1. Lineage (NCBI taxonomy): Eukaryota > Fungi > Ascomycota > Sordariomycetes > Hypocreales > Nectriaceae > Fusarium > Fusarium poae. The sequence goes on from NW_025408662.1 coordinate 470,730, forward strand.
GACTCATTAAATGAATGATTTTACGCATTTCTGTCAATTTGGTCAAATTCTGTGTAAGTGAAGTTGGTGAGTTTTGGTGGAGCTTTTTTTATTTTGCCTGGCGAAAGAGGGGTGGTGGCGAAAGAGGGGTTGTGGATGGTAATGCATTGTGCGCTTATAGCGCTTGTTTCTTATTTATCTTATTATCAATTCCTTGCTCGTGGTTATATCCAGGTACTTAAAGGTAAGCGAGGATGCATTGAACACAGACCAAAGACCTCTGTACATCTTATTATCTAATAATCATCACCGCCCAGGTCTATAATGCACCAGGTTTGGTTGGGGCAGACATAATACACAGATGGGACAGGTATTATGTCGCCTGCGATACCACGGAGTAATACAATCTGAGTGAAACGTGTGCCCGCACGGCAGATGACGGATGACATCACCTCCGTTGATGGTTTCCAAGCAAATGACGCTAAATGTCAGAGTCAGAATAGCTAGCGTGAGGCTTCCATAGAACCACCACCCACAAGCCAGCAAAACTTACCAGATGGAAAGCGAACTTAGCGTGGCCCAGCATGGCCAGGGTCCCCCCAGCGCCATCTCCGCCCTCAACTGCTTACATGTTTTTGGGGGAGCAACTAGGTCAAGATGCCACAAAATTCTGCTCTCAGAATCTGTGCTACTTGAAGAATCGGAGTTTTCGGTGTCTCTTGGGCTGGTAAGATGCCTTCTCAAATGCCTAAAACGCCTCCTCTACCATTAGCTAGGGAGTCAGGGAGCGTATTTATGAAATGGGCTCCAGCATACCTATGCACAAAGGTAGTAAGATAAATTATCAAGGCCAGCAGGATCAACACCAAAAAAGGAACTAGTCCAGGAAGCAGGTATTGCGAGACTTGGTCATCTTGGCTCGGAACTGTAGTGGGTATTATAGACATCCTTTGATTGAGAGTAGAACGTCAATAAAAAATTTATGCGGATATTGCCCAGGTAAATACAAAAGACGAAAAAGTAAGTAAATATGCATTGAAGCGAGCTTCAATGTCATACCCATGAATCCTGACGTCGTGCCATGGTGGTATGGGCCATAAAAATACTTTGTTCTCGATAACAACTTGATTAAAAACCCCTCCTCGTTTGCGCCACTGCCCAGATACAGGACAATTATGACGTTTTCGTAGAATAAAACAAGATTTTTTTATAACGTAGTTACCCGTGGATTCGACCTAACGGAGACCCTACTCATAGAGTGGGCGGCAAAATTCTGGACAGACTATTGATACGCACCCAACTCTCACTCAATTCGTACGCACCTCCCACATTCAGCCACATACTAGACTTACTCACCACCACTCCGTACACCCCACCACCCCGCACACCTCACAACATCTACGCGTCATTGAAGACTGCACTTTCATCTTCCTCTGTAAGCTACATCTCTATAGATTTTATCAATTTCACTGAAAGTGGTGCATCTTCATTGGCCGATAATCCCTGCAATAACCCCGCATTCCACTTTCACCTGAAAGAGGCTTCTCAATATTGTACCCCAAAGAAAGTTCAGGCCAAAGTGGTGGTCTCGTTATCTCATTGGTCGACTTTGCTTTTTCCATTGAAGAGTTTCGACTTCAAGCTATGTGAATGATCAAATCGCGTCGACGCGCGTGCGCAGGGCTGCCGTCAGATCAGATTAACAATCAGATATATCAATCAATTCAATCAGTTCAGATCAAATACGGTATTCTAACAAATCAATCAATTCAAACACAAGCATATATGCATCTGATATATCTGATATCTGTAGAAAAGATGGTGACTACCCTAGAACCGTCGGATCATCCTTATGTTCCGCCCCGAAATATCCCCAATATAAATGTTCCGGTCTCGTAGAGTGGGGCACTTCCCCAAGAAGCAATGGTGCTAGAGGACTGAGTCAAGCCGATTGGCTGGTTTTGAGCCCCAGGCCGCTCAGGGCTCGGCCGGAGAGCAATCTAAAGGTAGATTAATTGGTTAAGTTACCCCTTTTCCCTACCTCTTGCCCCAGTACGACACAGCCTTAGCCAGAGAAACCAACACATCCTTAAATGTTTAGAAACATATATTGGCTATTGGGTTTCAATCTGTCGAAGCTCCTGCTGACTACAACATACAATGTCGGAGACCGCTTTAAAAGGCAGCCTTGCTAGTAGCCCTTCGTCATCGCCGCCACCACCCACATTTTCTCGTCTCGGGTCCCGGTCTAAGGTCATCGCTAAGCAGTATGATGCAGCTTTAGCTTTGGCCTCGACTGCCGATTCATCCGTTGATGGCCTTTGCAAGATCATTTGGGGCCAACGACGTTTTGTTATTGGAAGCCTCTTAGACAAGAGGAAAAGTAGGGGCAGGCGAAGCTGGATTGGAAACCATGGCTGGTTCCTAGCAGAGTTGAGGAAAGACAATACGTCCAGTGGGGATATCTGGTGTTGCCGGCTCTGCGATGATAAGGGTGCACCGCGATTTTTTAATGCTCAGTCGACATCATCGGCATCAGCTCATCTTTTCAAGTTTGTGGTACTTCTCATTTCCGGGCTATCACTAACGGTTCTTAGAGCTCACGGGATCACCGAGACCTTTGAAGCGGGTTCATCTGGTGACTCTTCAGTTATCGATCTCCAGAGAAATGCATCCAAGAAACGGCCCGCCTCTTCTTCCTTCCTTCTTCCTCGAGCAAAGATGGCACGGATTAGAGAGCTCAGTGCTGGATAGCCACGCTATGAAACTGAAACTGGGGGGAGTTTCAGTTTCATGAAACCGGGCGTCAGCATAGTTTCAGTTTCATATGAACTGGTTTCAGTTTCATACGAAACAATATCCAGTTGCAGTCCAATTTTTTGACAAGCTCGGCATCGATATGCACCTTATCTCCAAGTACCCCAAAGATGTTTGGCATTGTCTGCCTACCTACACTACCAATTCCCTAGGCTCGCCATCACTTTCTGCCCCCTTACTCCTCTCTATATCTTCTTGGAGTATCCTTACAGCCGCGTCGATATCCTCCGCTTCCCTAAACACCCCTGCAAGAAGCGGCCTGCTCTTTCCCTTTGGAACACTTATCCAACTTTTAATGCACTCACATGCCTCTACCATTTTGGCAGACATGCTACTTCTATCCCATCTAACCTGCCGTCTTGCGCCTGAGAAGATTCGCTCTGCTTCCGTAGACATGGGGGGGATGCAGAATATGTCAATAGCCATACGGCAGAGGAGGGGAAATTCTCTCGCTGGGTCGGTTCAAGCCACCACTGTAAGGCCGTTTGTTGTCCAATCCCAACCTGTGAGCCCTACGAAGTATCATCAAAACCAGGCCATTAGAAGGCTTCAAATTACTTACATAAATAAAGCGGTCGAATTCATCCTTCACCTCACTCGCTGTGCTGTACACCTTCTGCCTCCAGCGATCAAACTCATCGAGTTCTTGCTCTTTCTCCTGTTGTTCATCTGGGAGCTGGTAGCTCTTGTAGTCTGTGGACCAGATCTTCCTTACAGCCTTCACGGCATTGCTGACCCAGGCTGGGTTTCTCTTCCACTGCTCACTCAGATAGCTCTTTCGGAGTGCTGGGTGGAGGAGAATACCGGCCACGTACACCGGGGCTTGTTCGGTAAGCTGGTAATACTTCTCGAACTTTAGCCAAGCCACGTGAAAGCGCGCGTAGAAGCGTGGGCCACTGAAAGCCCGGTTTTTAGTCCGCGTGAAGTGATGATGGAGGAAGTCCATATGGGAGAGAACTTCATCGAGTGTATTCTCCCGGCCTTGGCGCACCGAGATCTGGTGGAATACTTGTAAGAACGCATGAATATCTCCTAGTTCGTTCCAGTCGTTGTGGTCCAGTGCATCTTTCTCGATTTTGGCATGATTTTCTTGAATCCAATCCATGAACTTTGCCCGATTCTCAATTGCCACGTCAATGAGGCGAAACCATGAATTCCAACGTGTGTCATTGTCCCTCGGCAAGGCCCTGCCAATCTCGGCCTTGAAGTCGTTGTAAATGCTGGTAGAGCTCCTTGAATATATGCACAAGTTGTGGAGTTTCCCCAGAACACTAAACTCCCGCCATTCCTCGGTAGCTTGTGCCTTCGTAATAATGCCCCCTTCTTCTCTTTCGGATAGCCTGCACAGCCGCTCATACGCCTCATCAATCCCCTCTCTCTCATCCTCTTGAATCTTCTTTGCTTTACTCCGAAAGAGGAAGGCTTGAACGATGAGGTTCATGATGTGGCCACTGCAGCGTAGTCGCCTGGCAACCGGATCTAAACCATCAATCTCTTTTGCGATATCGTCAAGCATAGTGTCGTTAGCGTCGTGGTTATCCATCGTAAAGTAGCCAACCTTTCCTCTGAGATCGTACTCTTCGACAACCTCCAGGAAAGCCTTGGCTTGCAATTTCCCGTTGTGGCTTCCTTTGAACTCGCGCAGTGACAATAACGCTTGAGCGACTCCTCTCGTCTCCGCATCTACAAAATGGACCACGATTGCCTGGTATGCCGCCTTCTGTTCCGATGAGGTCCACATGTCAATGGTGAAGTGGACCATAGATGAGAGAGAATTATGAAGCTTCTTGACGAGCCCTTGTTTGTGTTGAGCGAAAGTCTTTTGAGAAGCTTCGGCACCGCTCTGCGGCTGCGTAGGAGGACGTCCCGGGCCATATAGTTGCAGGAGAGTATAACAGCATGAAACTCGGGGTACTCGATGAATGTGTGGGCGATATTGCGAACCGCAAGAAGCCTGGCAAGTGCTTCCTCGAATGCAGGAATATTAATAGCGTTTGCCAAATATTTTTCCTCAGTAAGGTCTCGACTGGCTTGACGTTCCTCCTGCCTTCCGAACAAGTCCGTAATGGTGCCATGTTGCTGCTTCTTCAGATCCGACCTTTCCACATGCTCTATCACCCGGATGCCATGAAAGTCCCGCAGGTGCTTGCGGGCTCGACTCAGGTTCGTCGTTATCGAATTAGGCTTTTTCGTGGAGTCGCAGTGCTTGCAGTACCAAATTTCGTGGTATGAGGTATCGCGAGCTTTCTCCCCTCTCTCTTCATAAGGGCCACGCGCCTCGTTCCAAGTGCTTTTGTTCGTACGGCCTTTGGCGCGCTTGCCAGCCCGATCAGAGAGAGAGTGATCCAATGTGTGCTTCGCGGGAATGGGAGAACCAGGAGAAGCTGACCCCAAGAGCTTATCAGAAGGCTCCGATAACAAGGGAGCGGGCGAAGCTGATGACATGTTGTCGGACAATTAATTCCACAGGGATCAGTGATGGCACCAGTCAACTGATAAGAATTAACAAAAGAACAAATGAAATTGAACAGCCATGTGTTCGGGCATAGCTATTTAAGCTCATGTCGTTAGGATTGGAGTCCTTGATGCGACAAGCCGGATGTGAAACCGGAGACACGACTCTAAAGTACGGGCCGCGTTTTATATCCAGTCACACGAACCTAGTGGTGATATGCGACACATATTTACTATTAGCAAGTTTCTAACTGCGTTGAAGGCATTTGGTTTGCGAAATTTTCTTGGTTAAGTACTAAGATATTTGGGAGTCATCGGGCGTATATGAAACATATGAAACCGACTGAAACATATGAAACTGGGGGAGTTACTGTTTCATACGAATCCGGGTCCAAGGACTGTTTCAGTTTCATATGAAACAGTATGAAACAACACGCGTGGCTATCCAGCACTGAGAGAGCTCTCTGTTGGTTATATCGTTGATTCTAATCTCCCCTTTACTACCTTTGAGAGTACCTATCTGCAGGAGCTGTTCCGTCAGCTGGACTCTGATCTTTATGCTCAGGTGCCCTGGGGTCGAACTGCAACCAAGAAAGATCTAGAAGACATACTCGTTTCAAAGAAAGCGGCTGTCAAGGAGGAACTCAATAATACTGTTACCCAGATACATCTTAGCTTCGACCTCTGGACCTCTCCGAACAGGTTAGCTTTTATTTCCATCTTTGGTCACTTTATCGATCGGAGACACTCATATCAAAGCCGGCTGCTGGCTTTCAAGAGGCAGATCGGATCTCACGCCGGCGAAAACATCGCTTACACCATAAGGAACGTGGTCCGTGATTGGGGTATCGATGCCACTGAAATGATATCGGGACTGCCAATTAAATGGGTCGTTTGCTTTGCGGTTGCCGCCTACACGTAGGTGATGAAACCCAACAATAGGGGTCGAGCTTCGTGAGATAAAGTCCCAGGATCGCTGCTGGCAAGACGGCACCTCATTCATCCGATGCCTGGGAGGTCATAAACGGGCAATTCTACCGCGACTTCCTGTCACATATCAGCATTTCCTCTTTACATGTGTCTCTATTCTACACCTCCATCATGGCCAACGGCACAAAGGGACTGATGGCACCATCCGAGAGTCATGATGTCAATTTTTATAATCTACAGAAGAATGCAATAATCATATACATGATTTACTGTGTTTGTGCCGTCGGACTTCTTGTTCTTTTCTTTATTCCTGCACTATTTCTTCGGGGCGGGAGCCGTGAACGACGCTCTCAGAACTGTAAGTAAGACTCAATACCTATGCGGGTATCATCAAAAAAACATATGCTAATTCCGATGCAAGATATGATCCTCCCACCGTGCATACTTACAACGGTTGCCCAATTGATAATTTTCATTGCTGTCTTATTTTTCGATCACAATGTACATGCCTGGGAGAAATCTCTGGACACTGCCACCCGGGCTACCACGGTATATCTGCCCGTCATGAACGTATGATGGAGATTTATGCTAATCTTCCGATCAAAGCTTGTTTTCACTGCCAATCTCTTCTTGATTTCGGGCACCGCTCTCGCAAGGCTGGTGATCTGTATCACCTACTCCAGCTTATTAACTCCCTTCAAGTGGGCTCGCTATGTTATCCGTTTTACAGGTGGTTTGGTGGTCACTGCCTCAACTGCTGCATGGCTCGCCCTTTTGTTCGCTTGCAAGCCAATCGACGCAGCGTGGGACCTTCGACTGTCTGGAGAAGCTCAATGTATTGATCGCTATCCATTCCATATACTACAAGCGGGCAGTGGGGCTGTGGCAGATGTTATTGTTATGGCTGTCATGTTGTACCATTGCCTCTCGCCTCGGCACTCGTGGAAGGATAAAGCGGTTCTCCTTACACACTTCAGCAGTGGCCTACTTCTGCCAATCCCTGCTGTGGCCCGGCTTGCCATCTTGGCTACTGCACGCGAAGACCCTGACACGACGTTTGTGTTGGCCCCGGCTATCCTCTGCTTCATCATTGAGGCCAACCTCGTCATCATGTACAATCCAATACCAGACTTCAAAAGGTTTGTCAGGATGTCTGGGAATCCATCGTCCCCGGTGAATGGTACAATGGACGGCCGTCAAGGCGGTATGCTTCAGGGAAGCAACTCAATCCTAGGTGGTGATGGTAGGTCAACGGATTCAGTTGGCGGATATTCATTGTCGGAAGAAAGTGCCGTTGAGCTGGTGACTCGCAATCCTTGAATAGAGAACCCCATGAGACACAGCAAGTTTACCTTTGGGTTGTTCGTGACCTGGAATCAGTTTAGTTGATACCCCAACCTCAGCATTAGCTTAATAATCAACCTGATTGCTCTAGATCTTACATCACCAAATACCTGCTGGGATGCCTCGGCTCACACTTGTAGGTCGCCTTAACTTGAACAGAGCAAATGGACTCAGAGGATTCGGGAATCAACGCTGAGCATAATGCTGATAACAACATAGCATCCCGTGTCCCTTGTCCTGGAGAAAAGCAGTGCCATGTCGCATCTAGTCTAGGAAGTCCCGGCGGCCCCATGGAAGTTGATTGACGTTGTAGGGCGCTTACCACGTCTGGCTGGTGTGTACATAAAAAGACTGTGACACTAAAAAAGTGGCGATGTGATACAATCCCTGTACGTGTGCTTGATCCGCCCACTCTCTGTGTTGGGAAACGAAAATAAGGCTGATGCGCCGCATGCTAGCGTCATGTGAAAACAACGTTTCTAGCCCCGAAAAAGGTGGCTCCCCGAAACTCGCTCTAAGTATGTTGCAAGTACCCCCATGTTATAATTAAGCTATTTAGTGGTGTGTCGCTACTGGAAACGTGCTCCGGATTAGAGTGCCCTCGGCTCCTAAGTACACTGCTGTTACGGGTGCTATATAAAGGACCAAGTCAGAAGGATATGTGTAGCAGTATACTAGCTAGGAGTATGTGGATGTGTCCAGATGTGTCCAGATGTGTCCAGATGTGTCCAAGTGTGTCCAGATGTGTCCAAGTGTGTCCAGATGTGTCCAAGTGTGTCCAGATGTGTCCAAGTGTGTCCAGGTGTGTCCCGGTGTGTCCCGGTGTGTCCCGGTGTGTCCAAGTGTGTCCAGGTGTGTCCAGGTGTGTCCAGGTGTGTCCAGGTGTGTCCAGGTGTGTCCAGGTGTGTCCAGGTGTGCCCAAATATAATTATATAACACGGCTACGAGATTTAACTTACAAATTAAGTTTTTTGTTTAAATCATGTCTTTGGTCTCTAGCTGTCACCTAAAAGTCTTGGACATGCCCCTGTATAACTTGGAAAGATGATTTATTTATTCGATATTGTTTTGGCAAAGTTTTCGCCAAACCTTTCAGTAATAGCAGTTCTATCACTACCAGAGAGCTGCATACTGAAAAGATCCGCCTCATACCAACGAGTGAGCTCATTAACGAAAAAGCGGCCATCATCCGAGATCCCGATATCCAGCCTCAGCCCAGCATACAAAGATTCAAAATACCTCTCTGCTTCAGGTGAGCTTATGATAGCACGGTAAATAAACTTGCAAAATCCTTCCAGCTCTTGATATTTTTCTTTCCGTCTCTCTCCATCCTTGGAGTGCCATTCGAGATCCACATCTGAGATGAACCTCCGCACATGAAGGATCTTTTTCTGGGCCTTTTTATCCTTGATCCACTGTGTTCGAGAGTATATTATAATCTCGCCTCCAATCATCATTACACGAATCTCGCCCCATTCGCCTAAGCTCTCAACGTATTCCTGGTGAAACCAAGTAGTCTTCTCGCCTCTTCTTGTTCTACTTGACTCATGTTTGCGGCCAGTGCATGCAAGAACGTTCCAAGAAGCCTTATTCCGGGCAGAAACGAAACGAACATCCCTAGAGCCACAGCTGAAATTACGTTTAAGAACCATCTTCTTTGGCCAGTCGGCCATGGTGCATTTACCTCGTCCCAAGCAAGTCCGTGGTCGGTAAGAGAACTCGAAGGGGGTTGCAGCGTCTCTTGCGATCCTGTCGAGGACAGCAATATCGATGAGCTTAAGCCCTGCTGCGTGGCTTTCCTCGCGGGTCGGGTAAATTTGTAAGTTCTCGTGAAATGCGGTGGCTTCTTGTGTCTGCATGTAAAAGCGTTCTATGACATCGCCGTTCAGATGGTCGCTCTCCCATGGGGCAAATATAACAACCTTATCGGCGGAAATATCGGCTACATGACCTGGAAGTTCGTGAGTTGCAACCATGTCTGAGACCCATTTCGGGCTGCGAAGCTCCATCGATACAAGTCCAGATTCTTTAGCGGCGATCATGGCTAGAACGATTTGGTGTACCAAGAAATATTCGCCGTCATCGTGGCTCCCTTCTCGGCCTTCCATAGCAGGAGTCACCTTCGCGACGAGACCACGCCCGAGGTCATGTTCGAGATTCTCAAGGTATTCTCGTGTGAAGTACTGCAGTAATTTGCCTTCATAAGCGCTATAAAAAGGATAGACCGGGATACTTATAAATTCTGAAGGTGCCGTGCCAAGATTGCTGTATCGGGACACACCGCAAAAGATGACATGAACCTTTTGGCCTGTGGCACACTCGATTGCGGTATTTTTGGTGGCAGTAGAGGGGTTTTTATCCCACATCTTTTCGGCTTCTTGTGCATCCCAGGGAACCCATTGTTTTTTGCGACTGACTGTGCTGATTCTGTTTTCATGTCGATGTTTACGTGCTCTTTGCAATAGATGCTGAATCGTATCCCAATTTCCGCACTCAAGGCTCAAATTGCGAACGGACTCTAGGAACCTCCTCGAAGTTGAAACGCCTGGGAAAACCGTGTTAAAGGTGTCGGAAGATATTTTGAGATTATAGGTTATTTGGTCCAGTAGACTCTCGCAAGTGGGTGGCATGTCTCCGCAGTGCAGGCCAAATAGCCTTCTTTCGATTGGTTTGACAAAATGAGAATACACGTGTAACGAGGTCGATCGTGTCTTATGACGACAGCAGATATACAGCTCCAAGGGGCTCAAGGCAATGGTACAAGAATATTTAATGAAGATCTGGGCGATTTTGTCCGTACTTTCAAATCTTTCAGGTGCGGAACATTGCGTACAGATATGCTGCTACTCATGCTACTCATGGGTCAACATACACTCTAGAACGTACTTTATGGAACAGTTAAGGTCGCTGCGCAACAGCAGTACGTACATAACAGAAGAAAAGTAGCGCCGCGATGGATCGTACACGAAAACGCGGCTAACAAAAAATTGTTTTCTTACACCTTCGTATGGTCGCTTCATGGTAGCTATCCCAGCAGCCTGCCTTGCTACCCGCAGACCGGTGAGGCTACAACATTCTAGACATGGAGATGCTATGTGCACCACGTCGGGCGGCCCCTGCCTGTTTTCCCAAACAAGGCTGTTGGATCCTCGACTACCAAGCAGTTTCCATACCAGTCGTTATTATGGCTGTATTTCATCCACTAGTACCCTGCTACCGCTTCCCTTTCTCGAACCTGCAGTATATAGCTTGGGTCGCAGGGGTCTAGAGAGAGCGCCCTCAAAAGATCGCACATGCTACTGCAGGCTGGCGATCAACTCAATTAAATCACACATATCTGGTGGACAAAAGATCAACCAGTGAACCGTGCGATCGTGCACGTCCCATAGAACACATCGTGCCACCCCTGCTTTAACTCAATCAACACCCCTAGATTGAGTTGATCGCCACCCTGCGCTACTGCAGAACCAGGCAGCAGGGATATCGCTGATCTCTTTACTCTCCTGTCCCCTGTTGCGTTCTTTTGCTCTCCTGTCCCCCGTCAGGTTCTTTTACTCTCTTGTCCTCCGTGTCCCCTGTTGCGTTCTTTTGCTCTCCTGTCCCCCGTCACGTTCTTTTTACTCTCTTGTCCCCCGTCAGGTTCTTTTACTCTCTTGTCCTCCGTCAGGTTCTTGTCCTCCGTGTCCCCTGTCACGTTCTTTTACTCTCTTGTCCTCTGCTGGGTTCTTTTGCTCTCCTGTCCCCCGTCAGGTTCTTTTACTCTCTTGTCCTCCGCCGGGTTCCTTTACTCCTGTCCCCCGTCACGTTCTTTTTACTCCTGTCCCCCGTCAGGTTCTTTCACTCTCTTGTCCTTCCTGTCCCCCGCCAGGTTCTTTCACTCTCTTGTCCTTCCTGTCCCCCGCCGGGTTCCTTTAATCCTGTCCCCCGTCAGGTTCTTTTACTCCGTGTCCCCTGTCACGTTCTTTTACTCTCTTTGTCCTCCGATATGGGCAAGTATCCTCTGAAAAAGCTATCGTCTGAGGTCGAACAATTTCAGAAAGGTTTAATACACCTCACTGGTTCTGTAGATGACCACCAGTATTTGATCAAGACAATAGGAAACTGGAAAAGGAGTCTGGAGATTACTGTCTGGTTTCGCTTTACCTCCGATCAATTGCGTTCGAGAATAGTCGAAGCGAATCATACAAATCGGTTGCGAAATCTTTTCGTATTTATATATCAAGGAACTGAAATCAAAAAAGACGGCGAGGAGCAGCAAAAGAGAAATCCTGTTATACGATCGGAGCTTAAGAAATTCGGACTCATTGAACTGGTGTTTCTCGGCATAACGCTCACTGTTCTTCAAATCAAGCATCTTACCGATGATGAGATCAAATTCATTCACGAATTTCTTCGGCAATGTATAGAGACCAACCACCTTGAGCCCTACTTGCGCCAGGAAAGATTTGTCACGGCTATCAAGAATGCGCATGTCATTGATCTGGTGGAGCAAGACTTTTCAGGTATGTTTTTGTCTGCTGAAAGTGAAAACCCCCAACCTCACCATAAGTAGACTTCCAGAAATTTAAAAAGGATATAGAGGCTCGAAGCAATGAGCTAGCCAGAAAGAAGAGGGAAAAAGTGTCAGATAATGATCCAGGTACATCCGTTCTCATCATTAGTTGAGAGCATCGATGGTTAACACGTTTAGCTGGCGAATCTCTGCGCGCTTCATCTGTTAGTGCCGATGTGGCAGACGATGACATTGACTTGGAGAGCCGTGGACTTGATACCACTGTTGTAAAACCTCCCTGCTGCTTTCTGCAATTCATCGCATCGCTTGGGTCCGCAGAAGATGAAGAGACATCATCATCTTCGCATCTCCCACAAGTTCAAGAGCATGTGCAACAGCCAGCCAGTGATGAGAGTCATATTGAAGAGGGCATGAGCCAAGAAGATAGCCGCCCAGCAACCGATTTGGGGAGGAAAAGGGAAAACAGTGGGAACGAAGCGAGCGAAGGAGACATCTACGCAACAGCCCAGCCCTTGCAGAAAAGGGCGAAAACAGTCAGCGAGGTTCATGCCGAATTGCCAACCGCCGCAAACACAGGAGGATGTCTTCAAGAGCATCAAACTCCAAATGTTGGACCTCTCACTGCATCTCCCAGTGTCACCCAAGGTACGTCCCGACTTTGACAATCCCTTCATATGCGCTAACTTAGATGTAGATCGAGTTCTCAGGACAGTCTTTTCCGCAACGTTTGTGCGTTTTATCGATGCTCAAGCAGGACTCAATATATTGAGGGCAGAATCGGATTTATCTGACCAAAGAACAATCTTAACTTTAGCTAAAAAGTATTCGTGCTTAACACTTTATCCAGCGCCTTCTAGTAACCGAGACATATTTCGGGACAGAATTATAGAGTTGGCAAAAGACATCTCTCAAGGTATGTTCAACCCCCGAGGATTATTCGGCGTACGCTGATTGACCTACAGATTGCCCCCTCAGTGTTCCAAGAGACACACCGGTCTATCACGTCAAGCGTGACGAAGGTCTACATCATGTGGGCACAGAATGTTGTAAAATCAAAAACAGAGCAAGACTACTTGTTTACAAAAACGGCGGAATATTTTTGACGTTCTTTTTGAATGACGAAAATGGGGGAGGCCTCAGAGAACTTAAGAGTAGTTTTAAGGTCGATTCTAAACAAGGCACATCTGAGCCAGCATAGGATAGATCTCGGCTGGCAAGTCATCTGGCCCCACATGTTTACCTGTCGGGTCTTTGTCACAGTACGTCGCCGGGCCAGATATTGTTTTTGACTTTGGCCATCTCCAGGAGGTCACAACCCTTTGAATTGGATTCGGTAAATTCAAGGGCAACGCACCCTCAATCAGAATCATCCATCTTTTCTCTTCCGAAACAACCTCGTGCGTCTCAATCTGAGAGAGTTGAGGTATAATATACTCAAGTCCAATTGAAGTGATGTTGTGCTTATTTAAGTAATTGATGAATTGCGAAAAGAGTTCTGGGTCCACTTTGCTTATTTCAAGCTGCGGACCCCGGCGGAATTCATAGGGGCGTAGTCCTTCTCCTGGGATATAAGTGAATTTATGGCCACAGAGTTCGTTAGGATTGGAGAATGTGTCTGCGACAGTTCGGGTCAAATAGAAGAGTGATCGCGGACAGACTCTAAATGTCCCAACCGTCCCAACCAGATGGCTATCCTGAGGCACATCGAAGTGTTTATGCTTATCAACAAGCCCAAATATATCTTGAACTTCAAATTTCTCCAACAACTGGCGTAGGGATTCGCGGTGACTTCCGTGGTTTTGATCTTGGTCTTCGTTTCCGTAAGAGAGTTCGTTATGGCTACAGATATTAGCGATTGCGTTGTGAAAGAGAGATCGGAAATTGCACTATTTGCGACCCTGTCTAAGATCATGGATCGTAAGCGGCACCTGGAGTCCAGGAATCGGACCGTTATAAACAGTTTCTGTACTCATATCCAAACGCACGGAGGCCTCGAGTGCGGTTGAAGAGGAAAGAATGAGATAACTCAGTGGCAGTATTAGACGAGCATGTGTGTATGAATAACTGAATTGTAAGATGCGTCACACTCAAATGCTTTGGGCAGGCTATTTGACAAGGACACAATAGTGAGAGGAAAGAAGGAAATTTTTGGGAGGACCGCTGGGCGGAGGGAACGAGGCGGTTCACGGAAGCAGGTGATCGGCTTGAGCGTCTGATTGATCATGTGGCCGTCCGGTAATTCCCTCATACCCCGCAGCGCCGGTTAATTGTTGGCCGTGACGTCATGTCAGCCAATGATCATGTCACACGATGACTACCCTACACCACTCTTTTAATCGTCTCTTTCTTCTGTTAGTGCCCTATATAACAACGATTGAGCGAAAATGGGAACCTCATCATGTGTTTATCTAAATATCTATAAACACTAACAGCGTCCGCGAAAGAGTGACTGTTTGAAGCTTGCCTAAAACACATTCAGTAGGTCGCTTTTAATGCACAATGGCTCTTGTCGACCCGCCTACGAACGCCAAAGGTACTTCAGAGTAAGCTAATTGTTCTGATTCCCAATCCGATCAGCAGACATAGGAGGGTACGAAATACCTCAACAATAATAATCATGTGCATGAGTAAGAGACCCGCCAATGGCCAATGGCACTTGTCTGAGAACGCAAATGTTCCAGTGAGGCATTTTTTCCCTTTCTTACCGCAGCTGATGAGTTGGCTACGCTGTGGGTGGGATGGAACGGGACCTCCTTGGGCAGCATTTTTGTGGACGCTGTTAGTGCTCTAAGAGGTAATCAGATAAACATATCACGACCTCCCCATATTTTAGTTAGGGCACTAACAGACAATCAAAACAGTGGTGTAGGGTAATTATCGTATGACATGATAGCCCGATATGACGTCGTGGTCGATAATAAGCCGACACTGCGGGGTATGAGGGAATTACCGGACGGCCACATGATCAATCAGACGCTCAAGCCGATCACCTGCTTCCGTGAACAACTGCGTTAGGGCCGCTGCTTTGGGAGATATCATACCCTAAGTCTGATGACACGTGCCGACCCGCCTACTTACTTACCTTCGCTGCCTCCGCCCAGTGGCCATTTCAAAATTCTTCCTCTTTCTCATATGCGCACGAGATTCCCATGCCTTTGGACATGGGTTCACAAGCTGTCAATAGCGGTCCGATTCCTGGACTTCAAATGATCCTTACGGAGGACCATTTGAAGCATTCTCGCGATATGTGAGATTCCAGATCTTTCATTTGAAATGCAAACGCTAATGTCTGTAGCCGTAACAACCTGTCTAAGGAAAGCAAAGACGAAGACCGGGCTGAGCACATCGATTTTCTACTCTGGTTGCTGAACGATTGCGGAGTTCAAGATATTTTTGGAATCGTTGATGTTCACAGTCATTTTGACGTGCCTCATGGTTTCCATATGGTTACGGAAATAGAGGATCGAAATGCAAGTCTTTCCCGCCTGAGGACCCAACTTGCCAAGGACAAAGACCTAAAACCCCACGAACTCTGTGGCCATAAATTCATTTACACCCCAGGACAAGGATGGCACCCCTACGAATTTCGGTTGGGTCCGCTGCTTGACACAGGTGAAGCATACTCAAAATTCTTTTCACGGTTTAGCAACTACTTGGATAAGCACAACATCACCTCGCTTGGACTCGAGTACACTATACGCCAGTTCTCTGGGATTAAGATGTACGAAACTGTTTGGGGAAACGAAAGGCGCATGGTTCTAGAAGAGATTTTACCATCTTTGAGGTTGTCGAAGCAACTCTTGTCGGTGCCAACATGCTGGAGATGGTCATCAAAATCCAAAGATACAATGGGCCCGGAAGTTTATTGTACAATAGATCCTGATACATTTGGTCATGACCCACCCCCACCAAAACCAAAACCAAAGGACTTGGCAACCAACGTCCATCTTATGCGGGGAAAGGTAAGCGTTTCCTAACAATCTGGAAACTTGGTAGTTTTCCAAGCTCCTTCCCTTTGTATTCGGTTATATAGAGCGTCAGTGATAGGTTTTCGTTAGTGTTAATAACGAGCGTTGCCTCATCATGAATTAGACAACTAAGCTCTAAAATAGAACCAAGGGCTTCATCACGGTTCAGGCAATAGACATCTGTTTCACTTGGAATCACGAATTTCGGTTCTAGAGCTCAGTCAGATACGTAGAGTGATTTTGGGTGGCTAAACATACTTTGCGAGTTATCCTTGGTCAATTTCATAACCGTGTCTTTCGTTTCCCGGTCTGGATAGAATGATAAGCACCAATACCCTTTAGCTTTCGCTAATGTTGCTCGATCGCGAATCTGATATCGCAATGTCCGCAATGCATGTATTCCTTCGCCACAATCCATAAGACGCACCACCTGCGGTTTGGGAATAACTGTACCGCAATATCGACCTGCACCTTAGTTAACACCTGAAAAGATTGCCAAAGTTGGAAAGTACCTTGGGTGGCATTGGAAGATACAGCGAAAGACCCGACTTGTGGGGTTTGATGCTCTTGGTGACATCCCTCTGTGTTTTCAACGCTTAGCACTTCGACATGAGCCTCGGTGTCTGTTCTCGCCCTCTTCTGCAAAGGCCCGGGTGTTGGGTCAATGGCTCCATCCTCCCTACTGCGCTTGCTTGCTGGGAGGTCATCGTTTGGCGGAGTGTTGCCGTTTGGTGGACTGTTGTCGTTTGACGGAGTGTTGCTGTTTGGTGGGTTGTCATCGTTGGCCGAGTCTTTATTTTTGGAGGTTCCGTAAAGCTTTTTGAAAGCATCATGTATGAATTGCGCTAGGTCTTCTTCCTGTGAGATTCCAAGCCTTGCCTTGGCAGAGTTGAAAACATACCGGACTCCCATTCAGGGACCTTTCTTACCAATTTGTGAGTGACTTTGAGCAATCCCACCCGGAGAAAATAAGGCTTGAGGGAGTAGGTCTGTATGTACTTTGCAGCAAGTGTGCATATGTATCGGAGAGCATTAATGTCGAAAAGCTTGAGAGTTTCAACTGTGAAGCTTGTGCCAATGAATAAGGCTGTATAGAATTCGCACTCTCTGAGTATGCATCGTGTCTCAATATTTTTGAGATGCTGCTTCTCGGTCTCGCTTTTGGTTTTTTCTTCTCGAAGCAGAAAGTCGCAAAAACCACTAAGTCGTTTGGTCTGTTGGGGTTCGTTCTGCTGTAAACGTAATTCCTCGATTGTTATCGATAACGGGAGAAACTGGTTTGCTGCCGCCTTAACAATCACCAATACGGTGTTTAAGTCCGTCAAGTCCGTTCTAGAGCCAGTAAAATGTTGGATATTTTCCGCAACTTGATGTAACTGAGTTACCAAGTCGCTTATAGGCTTTCCCATGTTCGAGCATATATGCCTTGTCCTGTTGCATATAGAGAGGAGGCGAGAAGAAAATATGTGTCGGGGGAGGGAGAAGGAAATCAGGGGAAAATAGGTGTTGGGGAGGGAGAAGGAAAACAGGGGGAAACAGGCGACAGGGGAGGGAGAAGGAAATCAAGGGAAAACAGGCGACAGGGGAGCAAGAGGGAAAAACAGATGACAGGGGAGTGAACGGGTTGTGACAGGGCTGTTGCTGTGCAGAGATCACCGACGTATCCCTGCCGCCCGCTTCCGCAACCTTGTTTCCTCAGCCGCTAATCTTAGAACTGCAGGTTCAAGAAAGGGAAGCGGTAGCAGGGAACGAGAGAACGGAATGCAGCCATGGCTGGTTGGGATGGGAACATGTTGGTGATCCTGCAGCCTCATGTACGCGAACAGTCAGGGGCTGTCCCATAAGGGTGAGGACAGCATCTCCATGTCTGGGTTGGTGTCTACGTTCTTTCCTGGCTGGCCTTTGCAAAGACATGATCGTAGATATCAAGGCATCTCGTAGCGCGCCATACAGTTAAGATTACCATACTGTCCTTCAGCTCCCCAAAGCTGCATTGCCTTCCGTGATGGGCATGTGCTGAAGGGGGAAATAAGACTCCAGACGCGAGACTCCAACCTCGATAACTTGCATCGACGATAATAATATTAAGGAAAATTGCTACTTTTCTACATCGCAGACTACAGGGTTAAGTAAGTTTTTCTCTACATCGTCTCTATTCTTGTAGTATAATTAATAGATTAGATCAGAAATTTCGGCTTGTTGTAGTTTATATTGGGTTGTAGTTGAGTCCGCAGTTTCATTTCCTCCCAGCATGCACTAATGGCAACTGTCACCTAGCGAAATCTGTCAGGGACTAGCGGGGATGATCGGCCATTACTGTTGATAGCAGGTACTGTATACGACGGCCTCGAGGCGACACTAAGACGCCAACAGCCCCGTGCGCCAACCTTGTTCAGCATCCTGGTCCTGCATTTTAGAAAACAGTCCGCAGAAACAGGGTGTGACGAGACATGATCAAAGACCCCTGTCGCGCGGGTCCGAGCTGAGAGCTGATGAGACATCCCACGCTTTGAGGGTTCCGAGACGTCGCCTTGCCTTATGAGGCAGAAATGTGCGAGGTTGGGTTCCGGAGAAGCAACCATCAGCACGCAGTCATGCTGCCTTTCATGGGTGCAGAAAGGAAAGTCAACACCATCCCCTTGTTAGCCACAATGTATACGCAATTTCTGCAAACGAGGGGTCGATTCCGTCCCTCCGGTGTTCTGGGTTTGGTGCAGAGCAGGGACATTGACTTAAAATGCTGTGCAACCCGACAAGGCAGCCCGGTGGCTCGCCATGACGGAGCCCTTCTGCCAATTCTACAAGTTCTCAGCTTGATTTTGAAATGTCCAACATTAATCTTCCTTTGTCATATCCCACCGAGGATGGACCCCTACCCAACTCGAAGGGCCATGCGCCCGAAGGAATGTCGTCAACATCTCATCTCCTGCCAACCTCGCTCCCACCACCACCTCCTCCTGGCGCATATCCGGATAATCCACCGAGACACATGAATTATGAAGGCGCGCCTTCTATGCCTCCAACACCGGGTGGCTATCGTGCGCCCAGATTCCTACAGCCTACTCCCGTACCTCATCAGACGCCCTATGAGCAACATGGAGATTGTCCTTCAAACACTCAGGAACCCTTCTATGATGGGTATTCGTTGCCCGTCCTGGCTAGAAAGAAGAACACGCGAGCTTATCAGGTATGAGCCTCTTGAGAATTGGAAGAGTGCAAGTTCTAACATGACAAAGGCGTGTGAGAGTTGCCGGCGACGGAAACATAAATGTGATGAGCAGATACCATGCGGAATGTGCTCGGGAAAGGGCGTGGAATGCAAATACCGTGACCCAGTCCTTAAGCCGTAAGTTGGGTAAAATCTTTATCTGAACCGTGCGGAGACTAAACGGTTCAAATAGCACGGACAAGGCTCAGGCCGATATCCGGGATGGTCTCAATACAGTTCTGGCTTCACTTGATTCGATCATGTCGCACCTGGGGCGCTTGGACCAGAGATTGACTAATATGGAATCCCTCTTGCACCAGCATATCGCGACATTAACTCCAACGACAGAACCATCAGCGGACGACGAGTACAAGTGCGCGCCAGCATCGCCTTACGTGGCTAACGGCGCTTCTGCCGACCATTGCTACGCCGATCCTTACCGCAATCACACCTCATCGGAATCTATGCCACTTCGTATGATGGCTGAAGATGAGATGGAGGTTGAGCCCGGTCCACCTGTTCCCCCTGGTGAGCCTGCTATCCCTATTAATCACACGACGTTGGCCGGACTGCTGTTGGAATGGCCTTCCATTCGGGAGCTTACAAAACACCACGTTGAGCGCGAAGGTGTCCGATTCATCAGCGAATACCCCACCAGCCAAGAACAAAACAGAGGTGTTATGATGGTTTATGGGCAAGGTGAAGATGCTCACCCATCGCGACAAGTTCGAGAACCGACCGACCATGGCAACTTGGACATGGCGGACGATTCATCCGATACTGCATCTCCTTCACCAGCGGCTGATTGGGGCCAGCTTGGTGGACTCAGCCCTCCTGATCAAGTGGAATACAAGGGAGGCGTTTTGGTTGATGGCAATCCCGATTTCTCTGAGCCGAAAGTGTGGGCGTATGTGGAAAGTTTCAAGAAAAACATTCTCAACATGCACCCTATCATTGAGCCCAAGATTTTAGACAGTTGGGTCAGGCACTTTCTGGATAACCTCCCAGCATCACAGCCACGTCCAGCGAAACCACAAACATCAAAGCCCACCTTTGACGTTGGAGGAGGCTCGCAGACGGAAGAAGTGGCAGGCTCAAAGAGAAAACGACCGCCAGGGCCGGATGGCTCCGAGCCACCACCACCCGCGCCATCTCGCACCGGTCGACCAGATCGGTCCATCCACACCGCTCTGGTTCTCACGGTTCTGGCTCTGGGCAGCGTTTGCCTTCACCGCGATAATGTCCCTGATGCTGTCCTTCGCAATGGAGCCATCCCGCCGCCGTCCGATCGACGCCCTCGCCGGCGATGTTCGTCCCAATCGCACTCGTCGTCGGGTCTGCCCTCGCCGAAGGAGGAAGGGGATACGAAACTTGACGACCGTCCATTATTCCGTGGCGTGGGTGCTTCCAGCGCTGGTAGCAGCCCTACGAAAAACTACGAGGTGATTCCTGGCTTAGAATACTTTGCATATGCTACGGATATCCTTGGCAACCACACTGGCGCGTACAGCATGAATAATGTGTACGCCAACATCTTTGCTGGGTTATATCATGGCCAGCTGGGTAGACCAATGGAGAGTTTTGCGTTCATTCACACGGCCAGCCACAAGCTGCAGGCCATTATGCGACCGTGGGTACTAGGATCTTCAATAAAACACAGGCGATGGTGTGACTAACGAGATGCCAGGAGCTTGGACAAAATGAGACGAATCAAGCGCAACAACGAGTTCATTCAGGAAACCAAGTACAACCAATTTTCTCTCGCATTCTGGACCTGCCTGCAGTTAGAAAGTGATATCATTGCAGAGATGCAACTCCCTCCATCAGGCCTGCTCTCGCACGAAGATGATATGCCGCACCCCAACATGAGTCTCTTGCAAGGGTTCGACCAGCGTATCCTGGACAGCTACCCAGGCCAGCTATATCTACGAACTCATCTCAACAGCATCCACCGCATGTTCTACGCTCCCGAGGATCCGGCCAAACCAGGCAAGGATAAGTTTGGAAATGTTGGCGTTGTTTCTGATGCTGTCTCGGGCATGCATTGGGTCGCTCCCAGTTTCGCATTCAGAGAGGATGATCCACCCGCAGATGATATTCTGGCAGCGAGATTGCGAGCAAAGTACTGGGGAGCCCAGGTGATTACTTACCGCCCATTCATCCAACAAATTCTGCAGTTCTCGCACTCTATCAAGAACCATGCATCGAGCCCCAACTTTCCCAGCGTCGACTCCGAGTTTCGACAGGATATCACTGCACCTGCCATGCACCCCAAAGCCAGAACGCATGGCGATATCGATCCTCAAGTTGTCGAGTTGGCCAAAAAGGGCATCAAGGCGCTTATCGAGAGCACCCGTGCCTTCCATGGTCTCGGAGACAAGAGGCCGATTATCACCAATATTTTTGGCACAGCTCACGCGTAAGTCCTTTTCCTCACCAACTGCCTCCACCTCAACTGACCACGTTGTAGGCAATGGGGCAACCTCTTAATCTTATCAGCTGCATTCTGTGATCCAATCCTTTGCACTTACGTGGATGAAGAACTCCTCCGAACACTGTTCCACAAGACGATCCAGTTCTTGCGACAGTCGGCAACAGCAACGAGCGCACTTCGAACGGACATGCATATTCTCGAAGGCCTGCAGAGAGATCTTTTCAGCTATGATCATGATCCTCGGACCAGCTGGAGCTTCTCGAGCGGCACAAGCGCACCTAGCTGCCATACTCCAAGGCCTGGTCCCATGGCTGCGCAGCCTCGGATGCCTCATCAAATGGGCGACCAAGGGCATCTAAGATCCATGCCTCACCATTTACAGATGAACCCATCGCACCGGCAGTGATAGGGTGGAAGATACTTCCCACCGGGACGTGGAGATCGGTCCCGATGACTCTCATTATCATCTTATCATAATCATCGCATGGCACCCGCTATTTTTTTCCTTCTCTTTCTTATCAATGTGATTTCGCGCTAAAGTACTTAGAATGAATGCTGAATCTTGTTTCTCTCTCTATATAAATATGAATGTGCGCCTCCTGAGAGCGGACAAGCGGTCCATCCAATTACGATCCTCACACCCTGTCCGTGTTGGAAAATCCGGAGATCCCCCTTCCCTTCAGGGTTTAGACTATTATTAATCAGAAAGTCCTACTTTAGAGTTCAATGTTCTAGACGAAAACATCTGGAGATATAAATTCGAGAAGAACTCTCATCTCAATAATGAACAATCAAGGTCAATAAAATATATTTTCACCCTGCAGTACTTCGCAATATAAACAACAGGAGATGGACACTTTCAGAACCCATTCCTTCACTTCTTATCATTCTACCCCGCCACTGCGTTGTGAACTGGCTTGATGCAACCGCGAGTAGGTATCAGCAATGTATCGCCGCCTAATTCTGTCGTAGCATACATTTCCAATGCTCACGGTTTGAACGAGAATTCTGTCGCTACTCGATGTAGCAGTTCATGGGTAAATAATAGGTGACGAGACCGCCACTCCTATTCGCGACATAAGATATTAAATTGACAATCTTGTCATGTTTGAAAACGATACAACTCTTTGACCGAAGACTCTTCTTTGAGCTGGTGTACTCTAAACTAACAACTAGGAGACCGCTCCCCCAACTCATACGGTATCTCCTTCCCCAGCTAGTCTCAACAGCTTCCGTGCATCTGGTGATGCATTCCTACCATCTGCGATGTATGCACGATGTCACTTAGGCCTTGCGGATGGTTTTCTTGGTCCCAGCTGAGAATTCGCCGTCGCTTGCGTCCCAGATCAACCAATCACCAGAGTCGGCAGTCTTGTAAGCAAGTGACAAAATCCGGTTCACCCGCCAGTTCCTCCTGAAGGACAAATCAAGAAACCTCTCGTCCTTATTCATCCCATGGCTCTTACACCGGCCACCGGGTAAATGGCTCTCAGCGTAAAGTAGGCCTCGGATGGCAAATTCTTCTGGCAATGGGCGTTTGTACACGTCCTTGCTTGGAGGCCTGGATCCATCTGCTACCTACCTACTGTACAACCATGCTTCTTGGAAGCCAACAGAGCATTAAGCAGATTAGAGGTTAGTCCCCAGAAATCCCTTCTCAATAAAGGCCATGGCCTCCAGATTTTGTGCCATGTAGTCTACGAAGACTAAGATAACATGCGCGAAAGGTAAGATGTAAGGATCCCCAACACGATAAAACATAATCCGGATGGTAGTTATGGAAAACAAGAGGGCAAAGTGGAACCTCTTGTTCAAGGACGCTTGCTCAACATTGCTGTCCACTGTGGTTCCATCACTCTCTGATATGGCCTGCATGAGGACGTTATTTTTACGGCCATAGCCCAATAATGAGCAAGATAAAGAGTTCGCAATAAAGTACCTAACTATCTGAATTAGTTTCCTGTTTTTTTAATCAATCTCATTCGCATTACAGAGTGGTGCGAGTTCAGCGTCAGTAACTTGTTATTGTAGTTTTATTGAGAGTGCCCCAAAATGGACTAAACGTGGCGCATGCCCCGCGTACTGCCGCCGATGGGATGGTCCCTGCCCTTCGTACTCACTAACAGCATTTAGATGGGTATCAGTGATCCCAAGTGAATTTGAACTCCATGCATGACCGGAAGAAATGATGAGGATAGTTCGAGCTGGCTCTTATGAAAAGAGAGTAGTTGTAAGTTGATTATACTACGGATCTTTGAAGCCCGGACGCCGAAATAACTGGACTCTGTTATGTCTGATACCTGGCGGGGTCGATTTCGACTCTGGCTGTGTACATGGCATGCGCCACGCTTAGTCCGTTTTGGGGTACTTCCATTAAAACTAAAATAAGAAACTACTGACGCTGGACCCGCACCACCCTGTAACTGACCCTCCCTTAAGTCATTTACTGGCTGATTCGGCAATATCATTTTCTAGCTGATTATTAAAAGCACTCATAGATTCTTCAAGCTGATCCACGGACTGTCCAGCAAGCCCTCGGGGGACATGAGAAGTGGTGAAGATCATCACTCTGCTTTGGACTGATTGCAAGCACTTACATGGCCACGTTCCTCAGAATGTTCTCGAGGGCAAGCAGTTTGTTCCCGACTTCCAGCTCGACTGCCCGGATCATTCCGAGTTCTTGACTAGCTACGTTAGCAGCTGCACTGCCTCTTGTGGCTGGCAGCATCTAGACTGCAGATGTAATCTTCTCGGCTTCTCACAGCTCGATGACGAAGGCTTCATCCAGTGCTCGATGCAGAAGTGGCAGAGTTCGCCACGGAGGCAGGACCTCGGCGGCGAGTTGGCCAGCGGTAGCGGGTAGAAGTGGCAGACTGGCCTGGAGATGTAATGTCTTTGTGGGCAGGTCCAGGCCGTAGCTGTAAATCCACACCCACAGGAATAGCAGAGGTCTCAGCTGACTGAAGTGCATCTCTGCTGAGGCCTGATGGAATCTCACCAATGGACGGTAAACGCCCGCGTCGTCGAGAAGAGACAGGGGTGTTGACTCTGCTGTTGTCAGAGGCATGCGAGAAGGCGGGTGAGCCGGCAGAGTCAGCGATAGGAGTAACACCGGCGGCAATAGGAGTTTGGCCACCGTCATCTGCAAAGAACTTAAACTTCTGAGGTTGATCACCAAACGAGGTAACCAGCTTGAGCGCAGACACCTCTGCGATGCCGTGTTGGGGCCCATGTCGAACGCCAGGAGGTGGGAGAGATGGGCTCAGGACTTCAGGAATGCTAGGGTTCATGGTCTGGAAGTTAAGCTGCGCAGCGGATGGAGAAGTCCAAGGTTCAGTAGACTCTCGTTCAGTACAATCAAAGCACCTGATTGCCAGCTGCTGTTGGCCATGTTGAACCGCCCGCTCTCCCCATTGTCTAATGATAGCAGCTTGGCGCTCCCAAACGCTAGGGGCTGAGAGGCATGTGAGAATCAGCGCCTCCATATAGCGCTTGTGAGAGATATAAACCTCGATAGCGTCGTTGTGGTCTCCCATGCGTAGCATAATAGTAACTGCTGCGTGTACATCACCAGCCTCGAGTAGGCGCTGGAAATATGTATGGACAAGCTTCTGTTGTGAGGTATGGCCGCCGATTCCACTCAAAGCCAACAGCATCCAGTCGGAAGAAGTCATGTTCTCGAAGTTTGCGTTCATGATATTAGGATCAATGTCACAAAGCCACCCGGCCAAAAGAATACGACTGGCAGATCCTTGGGGATGTCTGATCATCTCATCTCTGATCAGGTCTTCAACCTCTTTGCTCCACCCGAAGATAGTGTTGAGCATTTGACGGCGCAGATCGTCATTGGTGCGACGAGCACTGTTGGCGCCTATAGCATGGTTGTGGGGAATATTGCTAAGACGTGCCCGGGTAAACTTGAAGAGGTCGTGAACCTTGCTGTCCTCTGAGACTAGAGGCGAGGGTGGCAATAGGCTTGCTGGGTGTTGGACATTAGCGACCATGATGGCCGGGGAGTTCAGGTCGAACTGCTGCACGGTGTTCTTGGGGCCAAGGGTGAACAACGTGGCACCTGGCCCATAGACGGCGAGGCCACGAACAAGGTCGAGAGTTGGGATGAGATCATGAGTGACGTGCTTTGTCCTAACATCCCATGACTGTGTTTGCCTGTGCATATGTTAGTTGATGATATGGGTCATGCAGCCAGGCGCGCGCGTAACCTGGCGGGTTTTATGGTGATGACAAGCTACAAAACTTACGAGCTAGAATACTGAATTATGCGGCCGTTCTTGGACCAGCCCATCCAGTTGGGTCCGTCCATGGAGATCTCAGCCTTCACAAGGTTTCGAACCACTTTTGCAGGATTATCGGCGCTGTACTTCTTTGCCACGCTCCAGACTCGTAAGTCACCGTCGCGCATCTGGACAGCAAGCATGTCGGACTTTTGCCGAGACGAAGCATGCCATGCGAGGTTGGCGATGGGTGACGGCCCTCTGGAAGTGGTAAGATTGTGCAAGATTGTAAAGCATGGCTGCAGGGTTGCAACAAATAGAGAGCCATTTTGATAACTAAGGTCGTGTTATTGAGATTCAGTGCAAGATGTATGAGAACTCACCCAATAGCAAATGTTCGACAATCAGCTGACGGTGCCAATGCAGTTACAGCAATCTGATCGATAGTCCTTGAAGAAACATATTCAGATGTTGAAGGCTTAAACATGATAATACTTCCTTTTGTGTTGCCTAAAAATCGTCAGTTAATCGTGGGAAACTTATTCAACAACTTACTAAAAGCTACATTGCCGTTCTTCATCCATGCTGCGACAGTTAAATGATTACGACAAGCAAATCGAGAGATCTCGTCGCCCGTCATTAGATCCCATACAATCGCTGTTTGGTCAGCATCATAACTAACAACAAAGCGACCACCCCCAGCCTCGCTGTGATTATCGACTGCCAATAATTGAATGTCGGATGCGTGTCGTGAAAATATTCGTTCAATGGCGAGAGTATCATGGTGACAGCAGGCGACAGATGAGCCCTGGGCGTACAAGAACATGGACGCAGTGGCGGCGCAGGGATCAAAGTACTTTAATTCGGTACCATGAGGCATCGTGGTGCTGTCTGGGACCTGCGCCGTCTTGCCCATTGTTGCAGGCCTTCTGCTGATGAGACTTGTTGATACGGTGCGATTCCACGACGAACCGGCCACGCGGAGGAAGTGACGGGCCTTTTGAGGGCCCTGAGATGGTCGGGAGATTGAAGTGCCGGAAGTTATGTATCTCCGTGGCACGGTTCACGAAGTTTGAATCGAAATTCCCTGGCAGGGTTCGGGGCAGTGAGATAGTTATCCTGGGAAAAGATTGTGTAAGATGGTAGAACTGAGGAAATCTAGGAGTGAAAGGCGACTCACTGGGCATCAAGTCTTACCGACTTTGCCGGAGTTGCCGCTTATATGATGGACCATATATTGTGAGCTAGGCGCCACAGCTTCAAGCTTGGTAATCATCAGGTTCAGATCAGCGGCCAAGATAATGGGCGATGTCTGGTCAAGGAACAAGGACGGACGGCGGGCAAGAAACCCGAGCGGTAACGCATCTTCATTAAAGATTAGTTACCCTATTGGCGCCGCGGCCAACAGCAGGCGGAGTGGATGATGATCACCATGAAATCGAGACTCCGCTAGTCTATTACGCTAACAGGGGATCGGATGGTGTTGTATGGGGTAGGTATCGTGACGTGAGTGGAGGCAGCCGTCGACGAGGGAGGGCAGGTGAATGGACCATACCAGGCCTTCAAATCTCTGTCAGAGCCACAGAGGGTGGACAGGTGATGGTCGACAAATTGCGTTTGGTGTCGCTATCCCCAAGCTAAAATGGACAGCCGTTGGACGGACATATGAACAAGCGTGTAAATCCAGACGAATATTCAGCTGAGGGGACTAGAGTACATTGTGATTACCGTTTGAGGGCTGGTTCTGGCGGAGAGGATCGCCACCAAAGTTATTGCGACTGAGTTCGCTCTCAACATTGCCTTTCAGGTGAGCATATGTGATGCCCGGTAGGTTCGGAGGCAGTCCGAGTGTAGGCATATCACCCGTGGGTTCCTGATCCCTGACATGGCAATGCTTCCACTCCATTTGTCTACACAGGGCGTCGAGGGACGTTTTCCCAATAACGCTCGAGCGCCAGATAAACTTGGCAGCTGAAGCAATGCATCTTTCTACAACAGCAGGGAAGAACTGCTAAAGTGAACTACGACTTATGAGCTTGGTAATAGGTAGTTTTCCCGCCAAATTCCCTTGATTGGGTATGTAGAAAATTAAGATGATCAAGTAAAGGCTTGTCTTTCACTCGACATGGTCTCCTGATAATGAGTGTCTTCACCCCCACCACCCCTGTCATCACTCGCCCTGTCCATCCAAGCAAGCTGCTTGCACATGATCACTGCGAGCGCGAAGGAAGGTGCCCCCGCACGTAATTTTCCTTTTAGGGCGGGCAAGGCTCTGTTCGACCTGTTATATCATTTACACCATAGGTATTAGTTAGTGCAGTCATCGTCTTTTACACTGTGACATGCCCGCTGTCTACTACGTGGGTCGTGGGGAACGGGAGAACATCGACCGAAAAGTATTTTGGAGAGAACGTCAGAATGATGTGAGACAAACGGTCAAGTTAGCAGCGTTGACTTGAGACTCAACCGATAGATCGGTGCATTCGTGTTCCATTGTCGTCCGTCTAAACGGTCCCCGTGGTGGTTAAATGCCCGTAGCACCGGACTAAAGGCCACTCAGGGTTGCTGTTAGTTCCAATGAAATTGTGCGAACGGATTGCTCTGAGGAACTACTTCCGAAGTCAGGATTTTAATGCTTTAAGCCAGCAAAGACTCTGCAGACTTTGTGATAAACGGTTTCTCCGTCGGATACTCAGCTCCAAGGCGAGAGCATCGCAACGTATCACAACCTGAGGGTCCATTGATTCGTCCTGTTGGCCAGTTCATAGCTCTAAGAGATGAAAACATCGAGGCACTTCATATCTACATTAGACTGATGCAGGTCGCATTCGCCAATTTGAGCCGGCATCAGCCAGCCATGAAAGCGCATGGGGTCTTGATGCATGGGACCCACTCTCGCCTTTAGAATGACCCTCTAGGGGGGTGAAGCATGCTTCCTCATCCTCAGATAGGAAACTGAACACTTGGAGGATTTGGGCTTCAAGTTGACCTGCTACTACTAACAATCACGGGGATCAAGAAGAAAAGCAAGGACTAGACTGGAAGGAACAATACGAGAACCGTATGGGCTTGGCGAGATCAAGGCAATGACTAGCGAAGTGTATGTATCTTTAGCTCATAGAGCCCTCTGGGCGTTGGCCTACCGGGCGTAATAGATCTTTCTGTCTGTCTGTACCGGTACAATGGATCAAAACCATTATTAACTTGCGGCCCTTGGCCTTGTAAGTATGGGAGTTCATCGAATGGTTATGTGTTGAAATGAAATATACCGTACCATATTCCGCTTTGGCATCCAATCTAACCACATAACTTGACACTTCACCGACCCATCACGTTCCAAAGACATACGATCAACAACTGTCCATCGTTGCAGCACAAGGTATCACACGGATTTAACCGCTCTTCTCAAGGCCTTCAGCGAGCGGTTCCTTTGATCAACATAGTGGCTATCTGTACAACGGAGACAACCCCTAAAGTCAACCCTGATAGCCAACAAACGCGATTATGTAAAAACGCTACGTCCTGCACCAATTACGCTGAAAAGAAGGGTTGCGAGGTGAGCCTGATAATCGTCTACCCTGAAGAAGAGATCAATGCCCCATCACCAATAGAGGCAAGAAAGTGTCCAGCAGAGGGCTCCATCGCCATTGCCCAGCGGCTCCGTGTCCCGACCAGAGTGAGCATTCCTTCAACCCGTGGAATACCATATCACGTACAGCCCAAGATCTAATAGACAATAAACAAGATCGACTTGCAGACAGTGTGAAAGCGCTAGCGCAATCACCAGGCACTTGAGAGTAAAAACGATACCCTTCTCACCTGATTGCAGTCAACGCTAGTGCCGTCGATAGTTGTGTCGACAATGTTGCTGGGTACTCGCAATTTATTATAGTTATTTTGATCGAGAACAGGGGCTCGAAGTGTGGTATACCAAGGATTTCATACCTCGGCTTAGTTGGAGGGCTAGTCAATATGTAATTACTTGATGCCGTGCTATCGAATCAGCTTTGTTCGGCACGTTTACGTTTCCCTTCAAAGCACAATCGATTTGACAGCTCTTCTTGATTGCTACCGGCAGCCTCGATGAGGTTTCCCGCTCCTGTAAAACCCGAGGAACAGGGCGTGAGAAAAGCGTGACAGATTAACTATAGCCGACAAGTGAACTGGTTCGTTTACCGAGGTGTTGGGTCTTCCTCAAGCATGCAGGCCTTCCCCAACATGTTGGTCCACTCTCCACTTGTGCTCGCGTGGCTGTGCATGAGATGCTGTCTGAAGTGATCCGCTCTGAAGAACTTTTTGGACGACTTGCAGTCTCCGAAATAGTGAACCTCCCGCAGATGCCTGATGCGGCCATCCCAGTCCCGGTCCGTGGCGTGCCAAGGCGCATTACCACCGTTAAAGACACCCGTACCAGGGCCGCGACCAGAGCGTATAAATTCATCGCCGCAATAGCCACAGGTGTCAGCTTCGCCAGGTCTGTTAGTAGAATCGTGAAAGGCCCTATAGTATCCGGAGAGAGCTGAGCATGACCACGAATGACGGCGCACATGAATGGAGTTTTGATGGCGCTCTGCCTCGTTCTTATTCTTGAAGCGGTTGCCGCAGAATGAACACTTGTATTGCTTTTCAGCCTCGTGAGCACTAGTAATTGGTCAGCATTAAATCCACCAAGCCAGAGAAGTATCTGACCTAGCCTCCTTCGAGGTGGGTCTGCGGAGTATGAGATCTAACTTACTTGAGTTCCTCGAGCGACTCGAACCTCTTGGGCTTTTTGGGACAACACTCGCACATGAAGAAGCCTTGCGCCTTAGCACCCCCGGGTTGCTGCACTTCCGTGATTCCAAATATGCTTGCACCCGAGGCAGTACTGGAGTGGATTGATCCCCGTCTAGAAATAGAGGTTCGAGGGCTGGGGTTGAGAGAGGTTGATGAGATGCCGCCTAGGGATGACCCCACTGGTGAGCGTCGGCCGAAATAGGTGGCAGTAGTGATGCTAGCTGGGTGCATCGGCATGGACATTGTCGAGAAATGTGAGTTGTTTCGTGATGTTCGTACCAAAGGCATAGTGGCACCTCGAGGGAGGCTTGTGAAGCGACCTTGAGGGGATTCGCGGGAGTTCATCCCACGTCGATGAGACATGTCTGATGGCATGGTAGGGTGATCGTCATTTGGACTGGCTGCCCTTCTCTTTTGACCGCGAGGCATATAAGCATCATCACTATTATTCCTTTTTAATCGTGTTGGGAGTGAGTAGTCGACATCGAAGCTGCCATTTGGTGATCTATCTCGATGGGGGAAAGGGGCGCTTGGGTGAGAAATAGAAGAATGAACTGGTGTCTCGGTCAACCCTGTAGAAGAGCCTGGAATACCACAAGAGATAAGCTCGCTCATCCATGCGCTGGGTAGTAATTGGGGTGGTGATCTTCCGAACGGTCGAGTTGTGTCCAGCTTCTTCTTGAGGCTGTTTCCATCAATGTCGGCGGGCGATTGAAATTGGAAGTGGTTATGGAGGTGGCCAAAGCCAGGCGGGCCAGCATACATCTCGGTCACTAAGGATGCTGATGATATGGCGAGTTCACGCTTCTGTAACGATTTAAAACAGAATCATGTGCACACTCCCGCTTCACCCTTTTGTTTTCTGCCAGAGAACTAGGCTGATCAAAGTCGGGATATCGCGTAGGTAGGAGGCGCCAGTGGTGAAAGGTCGTGTCGTGTTGTAAAAGCATAGGCTTCGATAACGGAGGCTTGGGCTAAATGTTGGAGTAGGAATGGAATAGACCGGTGCAGTTTTCCGTCCGAAATTGACGTTTCTGACAGAGCAGCCAATCACGCGCCGGAGGCGCCAATAAGACGGACGCCGCAAGTGCGGGTCTGTTCATAACGGACTACCAGGTTGCCGTCCGCCAGGACGGGCGGAACTGTTCCTATGTGCTGGAAGGGCTGAAAATTTCGGAGACATGGTACATAGATCCAGGGGATCCCGGTCCGCAGTTGTGTACCTTGCTAAGCACGCACATCGATGAACTCTCCATTGAAGAGCTTGCGTATGCAGGTCCACAACTACAAGTGGATCTCCTGGCATCATTCTTATTGGGTTGATATCCTATCGAGTGGGCGTCAGTACAATCAGGGTTCAAATCCACGACAACTACACTAGCACTTCTGGTGGATTTAGGATCACATAGCGATCCGTGCACTCATGCACGGATCTTTTTGCGGATCTTTTTGCGCCACGTGCAACCCCTGTTTCCACTACACTGAGCCCAGATGTGTCGTGGATTTGAACCCTATCACCGAGCCTCCTATTTAGTGGCACTCCAAGCCGTTAGTGGTTCTCGATCTGGCACACCGGGGTTTCCTTCTCGCAGCTTCGCGACGACTAAATCCTTGCGACGAATGATCTGAGGGGATATGCATGAAAGGCAATAGTAGTCCTCCCAAAATCAGAGTTCTCTGTATCCTTCTACTACTAAAACTCCTTGAGAGCGGAGTTACCAAGGTAGAGGAAGTGGCGCCAGTATGGCACGGATACTCATCTGATCCGTTTGATATGTTCACCTATGTTGTACTTGACAATGAGGACACATGCGCTTAGCGATCTCCCGGCACGGGTGGTTAATTAAAGGTAATACTAAAATACGAAATAAAGTCCGCACAGTTCACTGATGCCTTTCTTCCGGACTAGAAACAATCAAGGCCCACGGCTACGCATCGCTCAGGTCGATCGATATTGTAGCGTAGGAATCTTCATCCCAATGCCCTCGTCCACCATGATATGGGTCCACCTCGATAGGTGCCATAGGATCCAGCGTTGGGCTGGGATTGGCAGCTTCTAGCTTTTTGGGTTCTCGTTTATTCTCCTCGGTCAGTGTTGGGCTGCCTTCTTTTAGACCAGCCGACATTTCGCGACGCATACTGATGGGTCGTCGTGTCCGGATCTTGCCCATTTCGCCTGTCTCCTTGGCCGATTCAGGCCCTTTGCGCTCGATTTCTGTCTTGGCCATCTCAAGCACCTCAGCAAGTCTCTTTCGTACGTTGCTGATTTCATCGTTGCAATCTCCATCGCGTAGGAACTGATGAGCGCCGCGCTCACACAAGCTCTGCACAAACTCGAGGCCTTTATCAAGATTGTCGTATACATCGGGTGGCTGATCGCCAGCACCGGGCCGCGCTATTGACATGGGGCCGAATCGTCTGCTGCTCATATATCGTAGTGACGGGAGTGCGTCATCGTTGTTGCCATCCTCTGACGCGTCTTGCTCGGCCAACTTCTTGATCTGGGCGACTCGTGCAGCCATCTTGGCCTTGCGCATTAGGTTGCGACTGGATGAGACGAATCGCACAAGTTCGTCAAAGAAGCCTTGGACAGAGCTATCATAATAAACAATGGCCGTACGTTTTTTTGTGCCGACGGCGGGAGTGTCTTCGCTCGACATCATCGAGGACGACTTGCGCCTCTCCCTAACCTGAGCTCGTGCCCTGGCCTGCGCTGTCTTGGTGATCTCTTGTTTCTGCCGAATGGAGGATGGACTCGGTGTATGGACATTTGGTGGATCGGAGGTTTTGGTCAGCGTTTGCGCTGTGGCATCTTGGGTTGTGTCTTCGTCGGCAGAATCCTCAGTGTTGACCACCGGGGGATTATCTTTGGGCTTTAGTGATTCAGTCGAGCCCTTGTTACGAAGGGACTTTGCCTTTCGGCTCTTTCCTTCTGCTGCGGCGACAGCGGCCAGCTCGGCCTGTCGTCGGTCGATCTGGCCGCTGAGGTCGTCGAGGCGTTGCAGCCAGTCCGGGACGTTATTCGCAAGGTTTTTGAGAGCGTCCATAGCCATATGAAAAAGGAATCAGTGTACAGGTCAGGAAAGCCGAGTAGAAGGCGGCACAAAAGAATAGGTTTGAAGCCTAGCGGCGGTCGAAGGCTCAGAGGCAGTTAGGTATGTTGCAAATCGCAAATCTCGATGCCGCTAAGAAAGATGGATAATGGGAGAACAAACAAACATAGAGTGGCCATGCCTGGTATCGGATCTTAAATGTCTCAGTCAGACAAACATCCCATCCGCTATTAAGCAAGCCACTGCCTGTTCTCGGACCACTTTCCAGCATACCAGGGATCTTCAATGTCTCGCAAAGTCAGACAAACATCCAATCCGCTATTAGAACAAGGATAGCTGTTGGGCTGCTTGTTCCTGTTGCTCTGATCTTTCTCACATTCAGCGAATCTTCTATTTGGACGGGTGTCCACCGGTAATTCCGTAGGCAGGGGTACTCATTCGGGATGTCATGCCACACGTCCCTGACGCGCGACAGAGACCAGGGGCCGCCCAGACCCAGTCCTTGTCCTATGTTCCCGTAAGTACACTCCTGCACCAACTTTAAGTTATGCACCTATTTGTCGCTGTCCATGTACACAACTCCGGCGGCACGCGGAATTGATCAACATGCCCGAGGCTAACAGAACCAAGACGTCATTTCCGCACAGTGTGTCCAATAACCAAGTTATTTGATTTGCTTGGTTGTGGTTGGTTGATTACGTAACAGCCAACCACAAGTAAGACCCCCTCCGACCAACCACAAGCAAGCCTTTTTGGCTTACTCGAGTTAACTTGAAGTTACTCGACTAAGTTACCGGATTGGGAAAGTGGCCAACAAAGTCTAACCTTAATAGGGCAGGCTAGGAAGACAGCGCACCCTGATTGGCCCAGTCTTTAAATGAAATGAGTGAGGATCTCCTTTTCTTTCTCCTCCAACCTTTCCACAGAGCCAAGGCTGCCGATTTGGTCCAATAACTTGAAGAACAAACCAAATATGTCTTCGCGCCCATTCTTTAAGCCTCATGGAAGGCTCGAAAAAACCACTCCTCCTAGGACCTCTTCTGAGTCGCTCGGCCCCGCCCAGCCGAGCACTCCTAGCTCCGCCCTCAACTCAAACCCATGTGCCTAACGATAAGCCCTCCCCTTCAAGGCTTTCTGACGAAAGAGGTGCGCCGGACGCCTCTCAGTGCCCTTTCCCTATCGACTGGGACAAAATCCGCTACAACAGGAAGCCAGTACCATCTATTCGATACCGCCAGCCCCACAAGCGCGCCATCAACTCCAAATCCCAGCCTTCAGCAATCTACAGGCACGGCGCACAGCTTACCACAGATGGGAACAATAAGTTCTGGCTCTGCAAGTATTGCCATAGTAGCGGCCATCACGATGCTGCGCTTTTTGCCAGTGAGAGCACGACCAGCATCAATTATCACCTTAAACAGCAGCACAGACTGGAAGAATTCGGTTACAAAGCCATAGGAGCCGATCCTTTCAGCATAGCCAAGAGGACAGCAAGCCTTACGCCATACCTCGGAAGCCGGCGCGCGGTGTTCAACGACCTGAAATTCAAGGACGATTTTACTGACTGGGTGATTGACCTTGGCCTCACATTTCGTCAGGCGACTCATCAGCGGACGAATGAGATGTTTATCAATTATCTGGAGGATATCGATAAGATCCTTCCCAGAAGCCCATTTACTCTTGGCAGTTGGGTCAAAGAGAAGTGGCTTGGCGATGGTGGGAGACGCGTTTGGCTAAGGACAAAGCTGCAATCCGCCAAAAGCAAGGTCCATGTATCGATGGATGCATGGACATCTGAAGAAGGGACAAACTATCTTGCCGTTGTCGCTCACTTCCTGGATGAGCGCCACAAGTTACAAACAGCTCTTCTAGACCTCCCACCTCTAAAGGGTCCTCATTCCGGTGAGAACATTGCCAAAGTGTTGTCGACCGTCATCGACTTTTACGACGTCTCGCCAATCATTGGCTTCTTCATGATGGACAACGCTGCAAGCAACGATGTATGCATCCAAGAGCTAGCAGAGCAGTACCCGACAATCAACCGCGAAAGCCGCCTTCGGTGCGTCGGCCATATGCTGAACATCATCGTCAAAGCTCTTCTCTTTGGCAAGGGCGTTAGCAAGCTGGAGAAACAGCTGCGCGCTGCATCCGATGACGAGCGGTTTGAGATATGGAGGAAGCAAAGCTGTATTGGCAAGCTCCATAACTTCTGCGTGTGGATCAACAGAAGCGACCAGAGACGGGAGCGGCTGAAACAGTACATCCTGCGGGCTTATGACGAAGGCAGTATCGAACACCTCTACACCAGGGTCCTGGTCGATGGTGGTATCCGCTGGAACTCTGTATATTCCATGATTGAGAGAGCTCTGAAACTCCGCCACGCCATTGATCTCTTCTTTCTCAACTATCGCCGCATCGTCGCCGAAGGATACGATATCTCACAAGATATCCCAACTCCGCAGGATTGGGTTGATCTCGATCACTTCCTCAATATCCTCAAACCTTTCAAGGATCTAACAAAACGCATGGAGGGCCGGGCTAACAAATCTGGCTCGGAAGGATCACATGGCTCACTTCACGAGACTCTCGAGTCGCTGGATGTGCTCTTCAAGAAGCTCCAAGAGGCTGGGAAGTTCGCAGATGATCACCCTGACGTGGTGTCAACATACTATTCCCATGCTATTGATGCCGCTCGTATCAAGCTTGAGGAATATTTTGGCCTCACTGATGCCACCCCTGCATACCGGTGTGCAGTTGCCCTACATCCGGCTAACAAATTTACCTATTTCGAGCTTGAATGGAGTCACAACAGGCAATGGATCAGCGGCGCAAAGAGAGTGGTACAGGAGGTTTTTGCACAATACGAGGCAGCAGCTGCGGAAGCGGACCGAATGGACGGAGTAGGACAAGAGGAGGAGCCGGAGGAGCTGGAGGAGGAAGCAATTGCTGACAACAGTATCGCTCTTGATCCACTTCAGCAAGCTCGTAAGCGTCGGCAGAGGCTTGCTGTCACTGCGATGTCAGCTACACGAGGAAAGAAGCGGGTAAAGTTGACGTCTGAGCTGGATGAGTTTATGGCGAGGACTAACAAGGCTGATCTGGATGTTGAGGATCCTCTGGAGTGGTGGGTTCGCCATGCATCTGACTATCCTATCCTGTCGAAGATGGCGTTTGACTTGTTCAGTTGCCCAGCAATGAGCGCTGAATGTGAGCGCGTCTTCTCACAGACAAAGAAGGTCATTACGGATGAACGGAACCGGCTCAGTTCGGACACGGTAGCAGCGATTGAATGCCAGAAGCACTTGCTTCGAAGCGGAATATTAGCCTAGATCTACCACCGTAGCTATACAGGGCATGAAAAATAGTCGAGTAATGTCAACCAACCAAGTAAATCAAGCCGCTGTTGCCGAGTAAACCAAGTCAAGCAAGGGGTTCTGTCAACCAAGTAAAAAAAAGGGTCCAAATTTTGCTTTACTTGGTTGTTGGACACACTGCCTGTGGCTACTGCGGCGACGAATTCACGCGGTCTGGACGTGGCCCTGGTAGTGGTGCTTTGAACAGTGGTAATGCGCCTCGACACGCTACTGAACAAGATTGGGATGGACGTATTAGGCATCTGCAGGAGGTGCATAAGTTCCGAGAGTGTAACTCGTCCAAAAAGTTCTTTCGAGCGGATCACTTCAGACAGCATCTCAAGCACAGCCACGCGAGCACAAGTGGAAAGTGGACCAACATGCTGGAGAATGCCTGCATGCTTGAGGAAGACCCAACACCTCGGTAAATGCATCATCCGACCTCGAAGCATCGTATAGTTAAATTCCAGCAAAGACGACACACAAGTCGGCCGCCAGGATGACGAGTCAAGACGAAGAGATTTGTGGGTGCTGATGATTCTAGACTGGTTGGGGATCAGGCGAATGAGGGCGGGGTCCTGCCAAAGGGCAATCGCCAGTTCAAAGAAGGATCATTGTGCTCTGGCTGAAGGCTGGAAGCTCCTAATCAGCTCTGAGCTGTCGAGAGGTGTGTAACGGTTGCACCTAACCGCTAAGCCACAGGGCAAAAGATCGGGCCATAATCACTATGCTAGCGATTACAGTGGTGCTTACAGCTGCCTATAGGGGCCGATCGTAACAAGGTGAGCCTGAGTATAGCTCCTGGACTGGGCTGGACACTCACAAGACATACTGGGCGCCAGCGAACTTGGGAACAAAATCGAAATTTCGAAAATCCGCAAGATCGGGGCTCTGAATCACAGAAGGAACTCCTATTTCCAGCGATTTTCAGGGGCCAGCAATGGCCACAAGGTATACTTGAAAACGAATTTGCTGGATCCAACTTTGAAAAACCTTGATTTTTAGCCGATATGGCCTGGCAGCAACAAAAACACTGATTCTTGACCGCAACCAACGCCCAGCACCTCGACTTGGACGGCTACTAGACGTAAATTCATCTTCCATCACGTTACTCTACAAACTTGGGGGCCTTATACACTCAAAGCCCTACAGTTCAAAGTTCGAATACAGAGTTGGCACAGAAGGGATTAACCACAGG
This sequence comes from Fusarium poae, assembly GCF_019609905.1. Taxonomy (NCBI): domain Eukaryota; kingdom Fungi; phylum Ascomycota; class Sordariomycetes; order Hypocreales; family Nectriaceae; genus Fusarium; species Fusarium poae. The sequence goes on from NW_025408662.1 coordinate 508,989, forward strand.
GAGAGTTCCGCAGCCAGAGTTTGCTACTGTAGTGATGAATGTCAAACTGGGCCTGTGTGACGCAGTTTCCTGTAGAGGGCAGGAAACGCTAAACACACTGTTATCATTTAAAGTTCTACATCGGGAGGATAGCTAGTGTGTTAGCCCAAAAGAGGGAAAATCGGCAAGCGAGATAGCTTCTACAGAAGACACACCAAAATACAGATCAATAACCAGCAATCGGGTTCAACAGTATCCCTCCTTACAGGTGACAGCTCAGTACCTGTTTAACACCCAAGGGGTATCATATGAGAAACAAACAGCGACGTAGCGGTCAAAAGTAATGTCAATTGATGTATAATATAGACAAAGCCAAAGGTACGGAATGAGTTGGAAAGGGAGCCAATATAAGCTAGGCAGCTCACTATCTGAAGATGAGTTCGCGTACAATTTGACAACGTCGCCAACAAGAACGTGTAAACCTAGGCGAGCCACCCCCTGGCAGGCGCCATTGTCCACTGTGAAAGATGCCATTACCGCGATGTAGGAGTAAACACAATGTTTAGTCCTCGCAGCTTCATGGTGAAGGTGTCCTTGAACTTGAACTTGACGTCCTCTGCAGTGACGTCCTTGGGGAAGGAAATGTTGTACAGTAGGGCGATACGTCCCAGTACCATCCGCATCTCCATTATGGCGAGCGCCTTGCCCGGACAAGACCCTTGACCCTTGGTAAAGGGAATCCAGGGGACCATCTCGGTGCTCAGGCCCTTCCAACGCTCAGGCTTGAACGAGAGAGCATCAGGCCAGTAGCGCTCGTCGCGCTGCATGGTGTAGGTCGGCACCGAGACCACGATATCCCCTGGGATAAAGAAGTCGTCTATTATGAGGCCCTCGGGCGGTGTCACTCGGGTGAGGCCGCCGGGGACGGATGGCCTCAGTCGGAGGGTTTCGTATATGACCCAATCGAGGTAGAGCACGGCGCGGGCCTTTTTGTACGTCCATTCACTGTCGCCGTTGGGGAAATGCTGCCAAATAGCATCCTGCAGAGCCTGGTAGTGATCGGGGTTCTTGGCGAGATAGTAGAGCCTTTGTAGATGTTAGCATGCAGCCTTTGGTATTTGGTAGCGGTTGCCTTGGCAGTACTTACGCGTTAGTGATCGCTGAAGCGACGGTATCACTGGAGACGTATCAGCATACATAGTTGCTATCGAACAATGGGAGTGCTACTTACCTTCCAGCGATGATAAGAAGTCGAGCGTCCTCCTCAACAGCTTGATCGCCCGGAGGAGCACACGGATCACCATCTTCCATGGCCTTGACAAGCCACGACATGATATCTTGCGGGTCCTGGTCCTTGAGACTAGCCCTTTCGCCAGCTATGATCTAGCTCGGAGTTAGATATTGATTCAAACGGAGAGGGAAATGTGTGTTACCTTGCGCTTCTCCTGGAGCTGCTCATGACACCACCTCGTGAACCGCGCGTACCCGCCAGCAGCCCCTGGGATCTTGCCAAGCATAGAAAGTAGCCATGGAACTGTACCGAGGACGCCGATAGCCATCATACTCTCGTGAACGCCCTTGATGGCAGGGTGCTCGGTTTCACTCTCGACCATGTGAAAATCTTTCGAAAAGCCTGTTCTGTTGCATTAGCACAAGGAGCCTCTTCACCACAAACAAGAAGATAAGTATTGAAGAAGGGTATTAAAGGGACTTACCAACGACTCCTATCACATCGAAGCTGAACAACATGCTGTATTTGGTTATGTTAATCGTCCGGTCAGCTTTAGCTGCGATTTTGCAAAGCAACGAGTTGACCGTTTCTGTTACCCCAGTTTCGTAGATTTTCATGGCTTGTGATAGAATGTCAGTGCGTGGTCATCTTTAGGTTTCCGCAGATGCGGTTTGTCTGGTCTGTCTCACCTCGAAATCCAAGGGCTCGCTCCCAGAGCAACTTGCGCTTCTTGTGTGCCTCCGGGTCGCACGTCGAGTTCACGGAGATTTTGTCAGTTTCATGAGAGACATGCTCGTACCATAGTGATTTTTTGGTTCTGGTAAACGACCCATAGATCAGTGGGATAGCCGAAGGGAGGTTAATTGATAGTTCGCGGGGTCCTGTTGCCGGTATTAGTCTTTTTGCTAGAGCTCTAATGCCGTGCCCAGCCATTGCGGGCGTTGCTTTTCGTACCAATTCGAACAACGTTGCCATATTTCTTATGAAGCCCCTGGATATCTTCGCAGCCTCTGGTGGTCTTGGCCACCTTCCGTAATGTGTCGAAGCGCGAGAGCTTCGTCATGAAAGGGCCGGGAAAGGATCGAAGTCTGTGGAAGAAAGCCCTGTATACGAGGATGCTGGCTGTGAGGCTCACGTTGTAGGTCGTGGCGACGAGCAGCGTGTGGCAGAGGCTCGCAAAGAACCCGAAACCAGCAATCTGCGCATAGACGATGCAGAGTGCCACGAAGAGGCCGATGTAGGTGAAGACGAGGTTCCAGGCAGCGCCATCGATCTCATAGGGCCGGAAGACGATATGGTGGGAGAGGACGCCCGCGAGAGCTGAAACGCCTGCAGTGGTCTGCCACGACGATCGCAATGTTGGCTCCAGTGCTGCGCTCATTTCCTCACTGTCGTTCCTGAGGGCTCCCGGATCAAGAATTCGCTTGTGACACTGAAGTTGGTATGTAAGGAGGAAAAGAGTTGGAAATGAATCCATATCGGCGATTGCGAGCAAACAAAGTAAAGTAAGTGCCCATAGCAGGGCGGGCGCCACGTGGCCCTTTGTGGATGGCCAAGGATCTGTGTGCTGACGCTGGTGTCCATTGAAGTCCCGATCACCCCAGAGCAAGAGCAGGCAGACGTAGGGGACGTAGATGAACGGGCAAGCAGGGCCGTGGACCCCGGAATAAGTTGCATGCAGAGTAGCGTATGGATAAAATTACCATCAGCGTACGGATACAGGGTAGAGGGTACTAATCGTAGGTTGCTCTCGGGTGAGGCGTACACGGTACAAGTCACGTCCTTCCTCGAGCCTCGGGGAACTCGAGCCCCTGCTGCCGTCGTAGGATTTCTGTCAAAGCAAAGATACTCCGGTTAGAGATCCCAGATCCCAGGATAGGGGGGACGGCTGAGAGGCAGCAGTCCTATAAATATTAGCGGCCTCCTCTGAGCTTCGTTCCTTAAACTCGGGGCCCCAAAACATCCATCCTTTCAACCGCCAGGACGCCTCCGCCACGACAGCAGCAGCAGCAGTCACAGCTGCGATTACTAAGATGAATGACAAGCGCCCCTCTCGTACGGCATCATCACGACGCTCTTCAGTATCGCCATGGTCACGATCCTGATGCGCATCTGGGTCAGAAAAATTGCCTTGCAGGCCTTCAGCTGGGACGACTGGATGATGGCAAGCATGGTGGTACGGCTCCCTTGAAGCAGAGAACCACGTGGACAACGTATGCGAGCTAACGGCAATGGCATACAGATCTTCTTCCCTATGCAGCAAGCCCTTCTGTACTTCTTCCTCGACAAGGGCGCCGGCGAGTAAGTAAATCGTATTGCGTGCAGTCCCCTCCGTCACATCATCCGTTGTTCTGGAAGGGCAAATTAAAAACAGAAAAGCTTATCATGAGATGCATCAGGCACATTGAAGTAGTTATGGCAACGCGACCCAAGGTCATGACAGACCTCCTCAAGGTAGGCGCAAGTTGGCATCCACAAGAGGGTTTGCGAACGAACTGAAGTTAACACAAGACGGTTGCCAGGGTCTCCTAGTTGAGGAGTTTTACTATGTGTGGATGCAGTTCGGCGTCAAGCTGTGCTTTCTGCTATCCTTCTTTCGTATCTTCGGCAAAGTGACACTCCGCATCCCACTATTGTTCGTCACTGCCTTCCATGTCGGGTCCACCATTGCTATATGGCTTCTCTATGCCTTGCAATGCCGGCCGTTGAAGGCATTCTACCATCCTGAGCTCTACCCGAACGTCAAGTGCATCAGTAACAACATGTAAGCTCCTCTGATAAAGCTCGCAACGATTGGACTTGTTGATCTTTCGCTGACATTTTGCCGTTCGCGCAGCGCATACTTTATTCCGTACTCTCTGGTTAGTCTTAGCTCATCATCCTATCCCCTCGGACGGATTGGCTAGTATGGGTTATTAACATGAACGATGACTTAAAGAACCTTTTTGTGGATTTGTGTATCTTCCTCCTTCCTCTATCAACCATTTTTAGTTTGAAAATGTCGACCAAGAGAAAGCTTGCTGCCAGTGCCGTCATCACCGCCGGTGGCTCTGCCGTGCTGTGCGGCGCCTTGCGGGCCATTGTCCTGCTCGAGTTCGCCAAGTCAACCGACTTCACCTGGGCTTTGGGCAAGATGGTCATCATCTCTGCCATCGAGATCGACATGGGCATCATCGCCGCCAACATGCCTGCCATCAAGGCTTTCTACCGATGCTGGCGGCAGGGCAAGCTCGGGCCGGGACAAGGCAAGTGCTTGGAGAGCAGCAGCTCGGGCCAAGCCTATGCCGGATCTCGTGGTGGGGACCTGGAGCTGTCCAACAACAAGCCACGGTCAAAGGCCAGTGTCGCAGTCAACGCTGGGTCAGGGGGGCTGCAGTGGTCTGAGAGTGAAGAGGAACTCTGCTGGCCCCCCAGGAACAAGCCCAACCAGCCCGAGGACCAGAGGTCATGTCTCAGTGAAGGGGCCTCGACATAGGCCGCCCCCCCAAGTACAGTGACCTCGACCTTCAGTTTAGCGACGGCAGGGTAACTACCTGCACCCGTATGATGTGAGGTGGATTTTGAAACTCATTGCCTGAATTGTAAAGAATAATTTTAGCAGCTGGAATTGAGTATCACGGGCGTGTTCTATTAGAGAGAGAGAGAGTTTATTACGCCCGGGAGAACGAATCTCAGAGGGCCCTAGCTTGTATCCTACCTATCCTTCGTGTCAATCCTCGTTTTACAATAAAACCTATAATATATTCGAATCTCCCTGTGTCCCATATCACATTGTCCTTTTCCTCGGCAAAGTCTTATGGGGTTAGTAAGTGGTGGCAAGTGCGTTTGGAAGCCATCCTCCAGGTGTCCCCGGTCGTGGCAATTTCAGGGGTATAGTTTATCCCCGGTCTGGGCGGGTAGCCATTAAGCTTGTTCGCCTTCCCTTGTATTGCGCAAAGTTAACTGAGGGGGTGCGTACTGGACCCCAGCTCCTTTATTGCAGGTGCCAATGCTAAACGAGGTTGGCGTACATGTACTCTGTAAGCTCTGGGGGAATTTCCGTGTCTCGCTTACTTGGTAGTCCCAATACAACAGCCCCGTTCTTGTCGGTTGATCAGGTGTGAACCTCGTCAATGGAAGTTTCATGAGAGACAACAACTTACCTCCTCTTTACTTGCCTGAGAGCGACCCTATTTGTCTGGGTAACGAGGGAATTGGCTACGTCACTTAGTTTACGCTCCTAGAATTGGTTGTTGGTAATGTTCTGACTGCCATCAAGGTTTACGTGATGGAGGGGCACGATGGATGGAATTCGCTTCTCAGTTGGCCTTGGCTCCGATGAGTCGAAACAGTCGAATCCTACACGTAGGACAGATTCATCATTCAGGAAATCTCTGGACGGGGATCTGTGGTTGATATGACGCCGTGCCCACGATAACACCGGGTACAAAGGACACAAGCGGAGAGTCACCGGGTGTATCGGTATGATTTGAACATCATTGGGGTGGAGGATGATGAATAAGTTCGCCCAGAGGTGAAGGGCATATTGGTTGGGCTATATTAGTTCATTCAGGAAATGCAATAGAAGGTGAATATCCCGGAAAACGATCTGCTGTCACACACCACGCTGACTCGATGTGCGGGCCGAAACCCGATCAGCGAAACATGGACTGAACTTCTACCATAGAGACCGAGGACATGGGTACGCGAGCATCTAGTACTGAGAACGAGATTGGTTATCTTTACCTATAGAGGCTGGAATGTAAACGTTTTGTAAAACACTTTTCTTGTTATATTGCCGGTCCTTGGTACATCCCGCAAACCACTCCTACTCTACCCCAGCTCCAGGCTCATGTCTGCGTGGAGCCATCTCCCTCCTGCAACGTCACCACTGGAGAAGTGTTCGCTGAGCGCGTTTCTCAATCCCAGGGCTTTATCTCAACGCGATTCTGATCTTGGATACTCGCGTAACTTGAAAGGTCAAGAGCGACTCCCTTCGCGGCAGTGACATTTAAGTCAGGTAAAGAGTCTCATCTTCCTCTTCGCCAACCCTCTTGACGAGGTGTTCCCACCAAGGACATCGCTGGCCGAGAGATTCGGGAACAGGAGTTGTTCCAAGCTGGAGGTTTACATCGTTGTCGGTCCATTTCCAGATTCTTTTGAGCGTATTGTACAATGGAGGCACACTCTGGGGGGATATTAGCACACTAATTCAACAATAGGGTAATTTTTCAGTAGACCTGACCAAGGGCAGAACCAGCCTGCCCTTTACCACAGATTACGAAAATGGGGGATGGCGTTTCTTTCTTTTATCTTGATTGTTTTCACTTACACTTCGAACTGGCGTGTTTGTGACTTGTTGGAACCAGGCTCTTGATACCTCCTTGTGCGCAGGATTAGTAGCAAGCAAACCCAAGAAAAATACCGGTAGCAAAGGCGCCTGAGCTGTGAACAATTGCCCCGATGTGGGCATAATGCGAATGCACTTGGCGAGATCGTCCATATTGGCAAGAACATCCGGGTGGTTTCGTGGTAGCCTAGATTGGTAAAGCCATGTTAGCGCACTTGCCCAGTTTTTCTTTGTTTGCTGAAGAACAGGAGAAAAGGAGCAGGCAAGGAAAAAAACAATGCCTTGACATGTCCCTTCTTCAACCAGCTCCCTCACTTCTCCTCCTCCTTCTCTTCATTCTCCCAAAATCGTACCTTAAGAGACGACACTGATGATAAATTATGGCTGCGATTCTCCATGCTTCGGCTGTAACGTCCGTCATGTCCTCCTTAGAGGATATTATAACATTATCCGCGGCATCACGCACCCGGGTTATCGTCTGGGGATGCTGTCGACACTGTTCCCAAGATTTCCCCTCACGGCTCCATTGGCGCATGTCTGTCAACGTCCGCATTAAGAATCCTGCCGTAATGGGGACGATGATACTCTCAGGTTCCTGCTGCAAACGCGCTGCGCAGTATGTGACCTGGCTCATGGTGTGCAATAGTTTCTTCGAAAAGCCGCAGCCACCATGAATCTCAAGCATATCCTTTTCTGTGCCGTAAATAAGCCAGTTAAGCCTGTTGGATTCGATCTCGGGGCTCATTGTTGTCGGGTCAGGGAGTTCCATCATCGGCTGGGCAAGTATTACAGCCCGACCAACGATTATTGATTGAGATATCCGAAGGGAGTCGTATTGAACAGTGCCGCAACTTTCGTTCCATAATCGACGACCAGGATCTGTTTGTTGAAGGAAATATTCACCCTGCTTAAACCCCTCCAGCCATCGGGGCTTGTAAGGCTTTTTCAGACGTCGTTCGGTAAGGATAGCCTAGAAAACTGTTAGGTTGTTTCACAGCAAAACTAACAGAAACATAGACCGTAAGACGCCGTGGTACATACATCTTGCATGGAAAGAAGCACGGCCATGGTGATGACTTCTCGCCCCTGCCCGCGCATTCTGCTTTCAGGTGCAGTGAGAAGTTCGACAAAATATTCATTCGCCATGGCATACCGTTCGTTAATTCGTTTTCGGATACGCTCATCTGGCAAATAGTCATAGATATAAACTCCGGCAAGGCTTTGAATAGCATGCAATATGCCTTTGTTTTCACCCATTGGAGCCAAGTCTTTGAGCCAAAGATTTGTGGTTGTTAGAACACTCCTTCCTGGGCACCAGTTCTTGATGTCTACAACGACAGTCAGCGATAGTTGAAGCATGGAGGACTGATGGCTGCTAGCCAGTAATGCCGCCCAACGAACTTACAAAAGTCGAATAATCTCCTGTCGATATAATCCATCTCGGCCATGGCGGCCTTGTGGCCGAACTTCTTGGGAACCATCCGCGGAGCTCGTGCAAATACTTGAGGTGAAGGTGATGAATTCACCATCATTGCCTGCGATGTAGTGCTGCCTCCCAACACCAACTCAATGGTCACGGATGATGCCCTCCTGCTTTGCGTTCGCGATGTCGTGGGCGCAGACATGTCCAGGTATACCATGCCAGAGTTGTGAGTGTCTGGACGCGATCGCGATATATGCGGCGTTATATCCTCAACATCATCGTCTGATTGTGACGGCGTAGGATCAGGCGGTTGACCTGAGTCCTGTTTCGTAGGCCAGTTGAACTTGACGTACCCGTTCACCTGTCCATTATGAGGGCGAGCGAAACGAGGGCAGGCGGACACAGTCAACCGTTCCTTTGAGGTGAAAGGGCTGACAAAAGGTGCATCACCTTCTCTTGGGACCTCGTATTCTACATCCTTCTCTGGAGTAGCGCTTGGTACCGCAGGCAAGAGTCGATATGGGACTTGTGTCTGACGACGCTGGAGTTTATTTGGAAACGTTGCAGCTGCGTCAAGATTTGATGCCGGAGGCTGGGCTGCTATATGTAACGTCAGTCTACTGACTCAATAATTTGCAATACCATTACCAGTCTTAGTGAGGCATCGACTTTTCCAAGGTTAGAACTTGAACGAAGATAGAAACATGAAAGAGGAAATATGGGCTGTGTATCAGAACGTACGGCGGGGCTAGAATGGGGGTGAGAGCGGAACACCACGGATGTAACATGTTCATTCTCTTCTCAACTTCTCATCATTGCACCTTTTTCATAACACTCGTCTGACCTCAAACCCCATTAAGATTATACGACAGGCACAACGATAAAGAGGTATGATAAAACAAAATGGTATAGGGAGTAAAAACAAGAAGAAAAAGACATCGAGGAGAAGGAGCATTTGGGGGGAGGAATAGCGGGTTCACTGTTTACCTACCTGTAGAAGCAGCGGCCCCGGAGGCATTTCCAAAGCCGTGTGAGCGGGATGTTTTTGGAAGCAGAGACTTAGGAAAACAGGCGTCGCGAGGTCTCTCGGACTTCACCGCTACCGGTGACCCATGAGACACAACGCTACACTTACGGCGTTTCGAGGGTCTTCTTGGCGACCATTCGGGAGACGGACACGGGGTGCTGTCCCTTTCGATATTCATAGAATAATTTTTCCCCATTTCAAAAGCCTTCTGCCCGGATTAGCCAGATAGAGGTGATAGGCACCTAGTCTCAAACCTTGGAGCGGTAATCAGGTACAATCTTAATTTTAGTGGACGTGCGGGTAACGTCTGGGCAAGGAGATGGACGACGGTTCGCTTAGCGTTGAAAGTGCACCTTGACGGACACATGGAATGAGGAGACAAGGAAAAAGTCAAGTGAAAATAAGGCATCCGCAGGGCCTTCGTAGGGCGCCGCTGTTTATAAACCAGGGACCCTAGGCAAAAGCAAAGATGAGCCAGCCTTGGTGGTGTTGAGACAGTGTGGCTAAGGTGGTCCGACCTACTAGTGGCTAGGATGTATACTATGTAAGGAGCTGTGCTCCTCTCAGACACATGTAACTTAGAACCAGCAACAACACAATCAACCCGTTTTTGCTTTAACAGGTGGAATGCAGACAGCCAGACGGCACAGCCCGGGTTTGAGATAATGTTGAGACGAGGAGGGACTTGACCAAAATCCAAGACAATGCATCGTTACTAACCCAATCGTAGACAAGCGGGAGATGAATGGTGTGTCCACTGCTTGTCAGTTTGGCAGAGTCAAGGTTCTTTCTTGTATGGTAAGCAGGTGGTGGAGCGATAAATTTGGGTGAATGGAGCCCACGAATAGGCAAGCTGGTATTAGCTGCCAACGCATACATGCTACTTGCCAATCCCAATACAACAGCCCTGTTCTTGCCGGTTGATCCCTGCCGATTGCCAAAGAGTTTCGTGTGTGCACTGTGTCCACCTTCGATCTCCCTCAAAACATGTTTGTCACCCCCTGCATTGCCCAGCTCGGACGCCAAATCATCAACTCGCCCAGAGCAGACGAGAAGTTGGGTGCGATTTAACAAAGACTGTGTAGCCTGTCGCCAACCAGCCCAGCCAGCGGATCAGCTCGTGTCGTCAGCCATGCGGTACTCTGACAACTCTGGTATTTTGATCGCTATCTATGGTGAGACTTGGCTGTCTTTATTCTTTCCATCCCCCTCAAATCTAACTGGGGTGGCAGGGAAAACGGGACTGCTGCATACTTGGTTCCATGGGATTCGTTCCGACACCCAAACCTCAAAGCTTTATATTATTGAAGTATAAGTCTCAACAGTCTTCTGGGGTTAACCCCTTTTGTTTCATCATATATGACTGTACCCTAATCACCGTTGGCCCCAGGCAGTGCGACCTGCTCTACTGCGCCCCTGCTTTACTGCAGAGATTTCGGTCGTTGCCTCGCAGTCAGCGGCCTGTCCTAGCATCAGGCTGCCTACCTCAAAGTCGATAGCCTCAGCCGCAGGTAGCAATTGGTTCGCATTGTTACATGTCAACTCCGGTAAAGCATGTTCAACCTATCCTTGGACCGGCGTGAAATCCACAAATGGGAAACCAACTCAAGTAACCATAGAATTTGCCTTGCAGCCAGGTAAGAAACTCTCTTTCAACCTCACCGCGTCGGCGTACAGACGTAGACCTTGTCATGACTGCTTTCTGCTTTGTGCGGTACTCGTTGACTAGCCGGGAGGGGGTGCCAACTAAGCAAGCTTTGTTGGGCACAAAAGTGTGGGGCATCCCGCATATCAGGATGCTCATGCTGTGGAAATTTGTCCCCGCAGTAGCCGCAGTAGTCGTGTTCGTTTAGTGGGTTAATAGAACCCTGAAAATCGACTCTTTACAAGGGGCACGGCTACGATCCAGCGGAACACGTTCCCCAAGCGAGATATAGGGCCTGCACTAAAGGAGCTAGAGGCTTGGGGATAGTCAATACATGGGAAGGCGGACAAGCTTAATGGCTACGCCCAGAGCGGGAATAAACTATACCCCTGAAACTGCCACGAGTGGGGACAATTATCGGTGCGGGCGCGATGAAGAAAGCTCGTTGACAAACCAGAGCGGCAGTATCCAATTAATGGATACGGCCAAAGCAAATACGAGAGAATTCTTTGCGCTGTGGCGTTTCCTTCCCCTGCTTTGAAAATACACCCATCTCCGCCGCAGTCAGAGTCAGGTCAACATTGCTCGCCTAATTCGGCTATGGCTCTTATGCTTCCAAATCGCTATAGCAAACTACCAAGTCGCATCAGCTTATTTGAGTCCTGAATCCCAGGCCTCTCTACAACTGAACATACCTTTCGGAACGCTTTGGAGCTCCATCTTCCAACACATGCAACTCCCGTTTTTTTGCGCCCAACCGATACGCCAGCACATCTCGACAAGTCCTTGTGCCTTGCCGGGCGAAACATCTTGGTGAAGGTTTTCATTATTACCAAAGAGTCCTTCGTCCCGCCTTCGAAATAAGTTCGTCTCAGCTTCAATTGCTCGTCGCCAGATTCAATCCTGTCACAGATCCTGGCTTCAACACCATCTCACCCTCAAGAGAAGGGAACAACATGCGTTATAAGAATGTCTGTTATAATTGCGTTAGGCGCAAGATCAAGGTATGAAAATTGAATCTTCTACTTGTCCCCAAACCCTTTTTATCAAGATCAGTTCCTTTCTATCGATCTACATTAGAAACAAGTCCCTCATGGCCTATGGGACACTCTTTCCATATACTCCAAATATCTACAAACGTTCATGGTTACTCTTGCCACAGAAACGGTCAAGATCTAGAGTTGAGTTTTGTGTTGTTGAGCAAAGCAAGAGATATGGATCCTGTTTACTCAACTGACAATCTCAAAGTGTGATAAGCATCATCCCAGTTGTACACACTGTAAGTACTTTTGTGGTTTCTTTTTGCGAGCGTATATTGACACCAGGCAGGCTCAGGAATAGGACTTGAATGCACGTACGAACGTACGGTCCGCAGAAATTCTACTTCACGTAAAGCAAAAGACCGACGTCGAGGCGGTACTAAGGGCAATATATGGTCAGAATCTGAAGACGATTGTGTCATGGAGCTAAAACGGAAAAGACTGAACTGGGAAGAAATCTCAAAGCACGTACCTGACCGGAGTACAAGTGCTTGTCGCCAGCGGTACCAATATCTTGTCCGGGAAAGAGGAGAAAAGGGCGCACCGTCAAGCGACAAATGGTTACCGGAAGAGGATACGCGTGTTCGTGAACTACGAGATAAAGGCATTAAGTGGGAAGATATCTCGAAGATATTACCTGGACGGAGCGCGACGGCCTGCCGCCTGCATTACCAGAATTATCTCATTAGACGAAAGGGCCGGGATGAAGAACACAAGAACAAACTTGCCATACGTTACGAAAGGTTGGTAGGCCGCGCTCTTTAACAGTCACCATGGATAGGTCATCTAGCGCTTGGACATCAAGGACACGAACTGACACAATTACAGGCACAAACCACTGCGTGCTTCCTCGTCTCTGAATACGGATTTCGGTGAACCAGACCGGGCGTTGGCCCAAGTCCAGGGTTGGTCTGGATTCCCGCGTATCAACATGCTCCCTGGATTTCGTGAGCTTATTAATGGTGTCAGCCCTTATAGTGCACCAGCTGGTGCACCTAACTTCGGCAATTGCCCGATAACAACGACCGGATCTAGACGGCCAGGTTCGAGGGGCGAGTACCGACAACCTGTCTCACGTCGAGCAGCTACAGCTGCGCCAGCGAGTCAACCTTGCGATTTTCGGTTACCTCATGCTTGAGAGTCATCCGCACATCCCATCTGCCCTAGGCGATTACATCAATGCCGAAGAATACGCCTTGCAAGGCCTATCCGGAAGGCTGGGAACCGAGTAGCTCCCCCGAAAGGCAATGAGCCTCCATCATCAATATCATGTATACGGATGGCGCATTTTTCATGGGAATGACGCATGGAGCTGATATATGCCAGTCGTGCTGTTCTCAATTCAACTCAATCGAACGCGTGTGCCCGGAACTCGATCGCAAGATTCGGTTGTTGGAGAGAAAGACGTGATTGAGCGGATGTTGAAAAAACCTGAGGATCCCCCTTCCCTTCAGGGTTTGGACTGTTGTTAGTCAGAAAGTCCTAGATTTAGAGTTCAAAGTCATAGATGGAATCATCTGGAGATATAAACTCGAGAAGAACTCTCATCTCAATAATAAACAATCAAGCTCAATAAAATATATTTTCACCCTGCACTACTGCGCAATATTACAACATCATCCAAGCCCACTCCCAATCAATAACAGAGTGAATGTTGAGATGATTGGCAACTACGATATCGGTTGTTCAAGGTCTGAGTGAGACAGGCGGAGGGATCACGGTGCCACTCTGGAATGATGAGCTCTGGGATTATGTGCTGCAAATGATCGAGTGCAAACAGTTCAAGTTTAGCGGTTTCGCAGAGGAGCTCGCTCCTTGGCAGTTGTTAGGTTTCTGGCATTGACTTTAATTGAGGAGATCAATGAAGATTGCAGTTTAGCAAATCTTTTCTGAAAGCGTATTGAGATCTCCACATTCCTACAAGCCAGTGCAGGTAGACAACATTCATGGCATTTGTAACTTGACCACCTCTATGGTTTTTTTTAGATAGGGTGTCAGAGAGGTGGTGCGGTTGTAAGCATGTTCGCCGCAAAATAGATTCGATCTGAAAAAGGAGGAGATTGGTGAGCAGGGGGTGAGTGGCTTTACATCGTGAAGCTTCACAGACTTTAGCATCGCCATGTAATGTCTTGTCCAACATGGTAACACGCGCATTCTCAGTAGCAAAACTCATCCATAAGAACCTTTGCCATTCATATATGACTTTCTCTTCGCTCCAAGCGCGGGCGCTTCTGCTGACGTGTTGCATCAGGAATTTGGTTTCGAATGCTGCGGAACATTTCGCGTCACTATCACGTTTGACGGACCGCCAATGTTCATCTCATGCGAATGTGTTGAATGTTGGAGGGTTCACCCTCAGCTTTAGGATTAAGGTTTAGGATTAAAGTTTGAAATCCTAAACTTAGATCATAGGACTTTCATCTAGGACTTTCACCTAGGACTCCAAGTCCTAGAAGGAACCAGCCGAAGATATAAGGTCTCAATAGTCCTTCGATTGCGAGAGGATGAAGAAATACACACAATACACCTTAACATCTGACAGAATGACAGGCTCTATGTCAAACGCGCTGCGCAATAAATTGATCCCTGAGATTGGTATATCTGTCGAGACCGTCTCTGGACATGCCCAGGGTTGGTTGGAGTAAACTACCCTAACAGAACAAAGTCACACACGCCTCCTTGGTTCAGCTGTAGGTGTGTGCCGGTTTCCATTCGACATGGTGGGGAAGATCACCAATAGAACGCTGTTGATGTGACACGGGATGTGGGGATCGTCCGCATTGAAGCAAAAGCCAGCCCTGGTCGCTCGGATCCTTGTTTGTGACTGTTGATATTATCAGCAGCTGCCCTACAACGATTCGGAAATGAATACAATCGCGAGTCGACGAGGGTTGAAAATTTAAGGAACGATGCCGCTGTAACGAGTAGCTATGATGTAAATTCAATACTCGTTTCAATAAACTATCTAGCAGTGGTACGGTCTTATCGTCCGAACTGTCGATTTGAACGTCGTCAAGAGAAGAACTAATCCACAACTTCTCGATTATGCAGGGTAGTGCGCTAAGCTGGTTTCTGTACCCGCTAAGTGTCGAGATGGTGTCAACCCTGCGGGGAAGCTTACCCGGTGGGTCAAAGACGGACCAGGAACGAACCCCCAACTCGTTTCCCTTGGTGAGAGAAATAGTTGAACCATGGGATCTTCACCAGCGCTGGAATTCCTGCAAGGGGGAACGTCTGCGTTGTTCCTTTTCCTTCTGGTGACTTGCATGTGCATGTCTCGGCGTGGCACTGTACATTTATAAAATGAAGTGGTCGACATCCTAGGTACTTCAATCTTCGGATCATGCAGGAAGAATCCCGATTCCTTTCTAGCATTCACGTCTACCAGAGAGACAACACGTTACTTCCGACCCAGCTCCCATCTCAAGCGGTCCAGCAGCACCCGTGGAGAACCGATGTGAACCATCTCGGCCCGCCCCAGTCTGTTCTGTCTCACGGTCTGTTCAGAGTGCTCCAAAGCAATGGAGATGCCGCTTGTCTCAACGTACACTACACGGACCTTTGTGACCCTCCTGACCTGTACGCTGCGCTCCGTGAGGAGCAGATCCCTCCACCCTGTGAAGATATGAACCCCGAGGACCCCGGCATGATTCCCTGTGAGCAGGAGTTAAGATTTGAAGGCGATCTTTACACCCCGAGATGGATTTGAGGTCGTGGTAACAAGCGGGAGGGTTGGTGTGGAATCTGCAAGCCTGGGCGATGGCTTGTGCTAAAGAACTCCGCGTTCTGGTATGACAAGTCGTTCTCTCATGGTATCAGCGCCGCCACCGGAAACCCATTCCATGAACCTCAAGTCCTCAACAGAAGAGGCTTATGGATGGAAAGCCTGATGTCTGGGAAGGACTTTGGGGTGTCTGTGGACAGTGGATTGCACTTATTAGCAGCAAGAAGAAGGTAACTACCTGGTTTAGACACGCTTATAAGGTAAGTCTGACCAATTCTTCAAACGGCGCTTTGACTAACAACATCCAGTGTCACACGCACCTTAAGGTGAAAGACACATCTAAACGTCGCCGTAAAAGGGGAAACGCCAAGGGTTTTGGCCAAGCCTCAAGGCGGAAGCTCAACATCAACGGCCCATGGCAATGATGGAAAGATGAACCGACTCAAGTTAGCGTTGCCCGAGTACGAGATTGGTTTCCTCCTGTGTCCCGGCTCCTAGTCCTGACGTCAGACTGACAATTTCTGCACGTTCTACATCATTCTTATTCTGCTGCACAATAGCAGAGACGTCTTAGTTTGAGAATTGCTACTTAGTTTAGGGTGTCTTCACGCTTTGGGACGCCATTTGGGTATATTATGGATCATGCTATGCATTCTAGTGCGGGAGGTAATGTGGTGGTTCATGTCAATTAGCCTCAGCCCGGCCCCAAAGGCATATCAGTCAAATAATGTTTGGAGTGTGATAGCTTTGTCTTTCGAGTAAACCCGAACACCCACAATACACACAGCATTCCAAGGACTCGGCGTTTCGTCTTCACTTGAGTTATCACTGTCTGTGCTCTCTCCTACTAGAGCTCCCCTCACAGCATGCTCACACCTAGTATTCCTCCGAGGCTCATCCCTCGACTCTTTCTCCAGAGAGTGTGTGGTGTCATCAGTGTTGTACAGCTCTTCCCATTCACCAATCGGGGAATCTGATGAATCGCCAGCCGAGTCCCAAAAGGAAGAACCAGGTAAACGCTCACCAAGTCTTGAAGATGTCGACACTGGCACAGGCTTTACCGGCGACTCCTCTGCTCCCACAAGCCTCCCATGGCATGACCGGATCACCATTCCGTCTCCTGTATGACTGCCGACGATGATTTCCTGTTGAACAGTACCCTTTTCAACGCCACCTAGTAAAGTGTAATCTCCCGTCCCTTCGACATCAGCATTGGCGTTCCTCATCAATGCCCCTGCACCCGTGTGTGTCGAAATCAGGGGCTCTTTGTTAGAAGCGCTATCTGTTTCTTTGTGAACTTTGCAACGAGTTCGCTGTTTGCCTTTGTTCTTCTGTTTCTGCTTTTTGGTAAGGACCCGTTTGATGTGGCGTTCCTCCCATCTTCGACGGCGCTCCTCCTGACGGCATTTTGATGCTCTCTCTCGATCCTTGATCTTTTCTAAGCGTTTGACTTCGCTAGTATAAGCTTCAGCCTTCTTGTGGGCTAAGTCGTAAGCAAAGCCAACCTGTGCCAGCTTGAGGTTCTCCGTCCTGGCCCTGCACTCCTGCTTGATGACGTCCTCGACCGATTCCAACGACGTGTCTCTTTCCGCATCTACTCGTGTGCATATAGTGTAGGTACCGGGTGTCAACTCGGGCAGCTCTACAGAAGCTGATCGTGTCATCAAATAGTTACCATGAGACTGCGCTACGCACCGACGAACCCCTGAGTCTGCTTCATGATAAATGCGAAAACTAATACAGAAGGAGTATTGGCCGTGGAGGCCATTGAAATATCGTCCGTCAAGCTGTGAAACTGTGACGACAGCTGGAGACTCTTTTGTCAGGATGATACGGAATCGGTCTTGGTAGCATGCCCTCCAGGGCACGTTAATGCTGATCCAGCTCTGGGTGCACCTCCAGTCTACGTCTCGGAAGAGCTTTGTGCGATCCAGGTGCGAGTATTTTCGCAGAAAGTCTTCGAAAGAGATCCAAAAGACAGAGTCGCCACCGAAGCGATGCCCGAGTTCCTGCTGGACTTCTGCCGTCCACTCCTTTGAGCCATCACTCCAGGCGCCTTCCCAGATGCCCTTACGGGCATGAGCCCACGGATTGCGGATCTTGAGCAGCCTCTTGCCCGACTTGAGTGTGTGGGCCGCCACGACAATGTAGGCGTGGCCCTCTGAGATGCCGTCACGTTCGCCGTAGCCGCCATCCAGTATCCCAGTCGAGGCGCCAAACAGAAACTCCTGGTTGACCTTGGATAATTCATCAGCCCAGAAGACGTCAGGATCAAGAATGTCTGAGGTAAATAGCTGAGTCGTTACTCCGCCGGAAAGATCTTCCAGCCCCTCACCAACCCAGCCACATGCCAATGCTGCATAGTCACCATGAGCCTTGGCATAAGCTTTCTCGATGAGAGGAACCCAGGTTTCGTTCTGGTCTCTACACTGGGCAAAGAAAAGGGCCTTGGAACCGGTCTGGTACGTTCTCTTGTACTCACTTTCCGCGTCAACTCGATCGGTCTGTTGCAGAAGTGCTCTCTGCAAACTCGGAGAGTCCCAACAGGGTGATTGAAGGTAGAGTGTATCATCGATGATGGTGTATGTCCACGCTCCGTCTCGGTAGAAGACGAAGCCGTAGACGCCGACTCCTACTCTAACTATTAGTATCTTTTGAGACTGCAACATGATATGAAATGGGGTATACCTGTGTCATGCGCCGCACATGTCTGAGTGAGCCCATGTTCAAGGTTCGCAAGAGCGGTCAAGCCTGCAACAAACCAGCAGTTGCTGAGCTTGCCCTGCTTCACATCCCCGCCATCTACGTTCTTCATGAACGTAGGCAGTGAAAAGATTTCATGTACCCTTTTGACGGCACCAGGTGCATTTGACTCCGTGTCGAGGCAAGATACCTCACCGAGATCAAATATTGTCTGTCGAAGCCCATTCAGACAATGACCTTGATCCGCAAAATCAAATAACTGAGCTATGCAATTAACTACCAAGAACCAATCCGGCGTCCGAGGGTCACTATGAGTACTCACGAGGTCCCAGTCATGGTCTCTATATCTCATATTCACCCGCTTACACTCTTTGACGATCTCGTTCACTTTTCGCTGGCACTGTGTTACTGCTCGGAGACGTCCTTCAGTAAGCAATTCGTTACTATGATTGCCGTTTGGAGCAGCTTTTTCTGGCTGATCCAGTGGCAGGATCGCCAGGGCTTGTTGAGGGCGGGGGCTTGAGAAGCATCTCCAAATATTGTTGATCGAGGTCTGCGGCGACAACAACGGTTTCTTCTTCTTTTTCTTCCTTGTTTTCAAATTCACCCTACCGCTCCGCGAAGAGCTTTCTGAGTCAGATGAAGTAGAATGTGTCATGTATCGTAGATGACACGCGAGAACCAAGTGGTGGCAAGCTGGGGGTTTTATAACCCAATCCTAACAGCTCGATTGAGGAATAGTGGTTGATAACGGACTCCCTGGAAGTCCAGAATGAGATGTTTTCTTCTAAATCTTCGCTCGCAAGCCTCATTCATCTTTACGTCCAATCTAGCGCGCATCAACGTGAGCTCCAAGATCCGGAAACGGACTTTTTCAGACTTCGTTGACCGAAATAGGGACTTCAGGCGACGGACATTCCCACGGAGTCAAGCATGGAATATCGACATTCCACCTTCATGTCAACTCCGAATCTGGTTGCTATCCAGTAGGTCGAACCCTATGTAAGAAGAGCCAGAGGCAGAAATCCATCCCCTTTGACTGATCGATTGCGCTGTATAAGCTCCGCAGCCCTAAGTGGACATTAAGTAGTCTGCTTGTCCGAAGGCGTTGTTCATGTTGAAGCAAAAACGGGTTGGTTGTATTGTTGTTAGTTCTAAGTTACATGTGTCTGAGGAGCACAGCTCCTAACATAGTATCCACATCCCAGCCACCAGTAGGTCGGACCACCTTAGCCACACTGTCTCAACAGTTCAAGCCTTGGGTACACACACACACACACAAGTCTATTACGCCCGGTAGGCCATAGCCCAGAGGGCTCTATGAGCTAAAAATACATACATCTCGCCTGGTCGTCGCTTGTCTCCTTGATCCCCATAATTGTTAGTAATTAACCTTGGGTACATTTGCTACAACACGTAAGTGTTGCTGATTGCCATGTGCCCCACGCAGTATGATCAAGAAGGATTACAGTAGTTTTGTCGCTTGCTGGAAGCCTTTATACGACTGGTTGGCACTGTAACAGACAAAGCCACTTCTGGACTAGTGCTTATGCCAATGGCTACTTCCCGGCGGCTAATAGGCGGACGGGTCCCGTCCCAGTTTCCATTTTTGGTATAATTTTCTTCCGCTATCGGATTACCTCACGCCTTGTTCCACTGCCTCAAGTAGTTTGACGAGTCCCATTTATCAGCTATTCCAACAAACCATTGGCTTGAGGTGAATAGCCACGACATATCTGAGTTCCAAATTTACTCCAAACTCTACTAGAGCTAGAGCTGTACCACAATACAACTTTCTTCCTCTTCGATAGCCGAGTACAAGGCTTCTTATTCATCGATGTCCTGCTAGGCTATTTCCCAAAGCTCACCGATGCCTCTTCTGCTTGTGAACAGTCGCCCGTTCTCGGTCTCTCGAGCTACTTGTGCTTCGATGCGATCAGGCTCTGCTTTGTCCTAGTCTGAATAAGCCACCATCTCTTCTTTGGTCCATTCTCTTAGGCTCGTTGAGGCTGCGCAGCACCTCCCCATCTGCTTATGATCAAGACACCAGCTGTAGATTGCTTTTGGATATGCTAAAGGCAGGCCCATTGCTTTCCTATACTGGCGGTTACCTAGTGAGGTTCCCGGTGGCTGGGCCTTATACCAATCATCTCTTGACGCGACGTATCCCTGGTGGATTGCTCGTGGATCATCGTATCTCAGCCGCGTTGAATCTGGAACTGGATCTTGCAAGTGTAAGGGTGACGATGCTGGCGGTCCGATAGCGGAGCAAACTATACCATATATGGAAACTGGGACGGGACCCGTCCGCCTATTAGCCGCCCTACTTCTCAGGTACGCTTGTCATACGATACAAGTACGTTTACAGGCCAATTTTCAGCCCAAACTGGACGGCAAGCTTGGCTTTTTCCCAAAGAAAGACAATGTCGTTGCAAAGAGGAAAATGCCCATGCACTATACTGTACAGTAGGGGGCGGGTGCAATCCACTATCATGCTTCTGTGGGTGCGACAAGGACAGACAGGGATCGCACTGGTGTCGTCGACACGTGAAGCGGGCGTCACACCTAGTCTGTTTTGGGATACTTCCTGCAAAATTGCCCAAGGTTTTAGTGCAAAAGAGTCAAAAAGCTCATGTTAGGACTATTCAGCGGCCTGAGGTCGTGAACAGACATTCTTACCTCATAAAATCGGTCCTGCAAACAAGTTGAAACATTTTGTGCACCTGCACCTTCCGGTCCAAAAACAGTATGCTCTTTGCAAAGCCTAGGGTGGGACCATCCGGGTACATGGCTCCACCTCATAAGCAGACGTTTTGTCAGAATTTGGCCGCCTTATGGATGCGTAAACAATTTCTGGCCAAGCGGATGAAGTACAGTCCCGGCCGAAATCAGAGGCCGCGCCCTGGCTTTCTACAAAAAGTTTCTGAGCACAGACCAAGTCGTGGCTGGTGTGGCATGTACAGTGCGCAACTTGAAACGTCAGAAATGGGATTTTTCACCAAAAATGCTGACGCGCCATAACGCTTCCAGCGGCTGGTGCTGACAATAACAGCAGTCAACTTTCATCCGCCCCAAGACGTCTAAAACAAGCCTCAGCTTGCTGTCCCAATATGGCGCCCAGGCTATCTGATGCTGGCGCTTACGCCGCGGCTGTTGATGCCTGACAGTTGAGGCGTGCGAAAGTCGAGATCGTCGTAGTCCCACTGGGTTGGGTCAAACGGCTGACTGTCATCCTCCATAGCAGCGACTTTAGGGTGTTTGAATGACGGACGACGACGAGAGGGATGGAAGAGCGAAAACACGACAGCAACACATGGGAAGACGTTTCGTGACACTTGATTACAGCTAGCTAGAACATTCTGCCCGTCTGAACCACGCAACCCCATGGCCTTGATCTCTTTGTCCCTCTTTTGGTGAACCCCTTCGTTCAGAGAAGGGCTAAAAACAGAGCAGCCCCACTTTCCTTTGACCTTGCATCTCATTGAAGCGGTTATCGATAAGCAATCGATAAGAGTATCAACCATTCCGCCTTGGGCTAATGTGCCATGACAGACGCGCCGTCCTCAATTACTCCAGGGTGCTGGGCCTGCTTAATCCTATCCAGAACCTAGTCCGATGCTTCTGACGAAATTTTCTTCTGACTTGCAGCGACAATTCAAGACTAAACACATGGCCGACATGACTACCTGCAATGGCTTCTACAGCCTTACAGATGGCGTTAAGTCACGTGGATCATGCATGTTTGGGAGGACTGAGCCTCGTTGACCCCGCGCGACGGTCAGGCTGCCATTGCTGTTGTCAATCAACCTGAAGGTCAACATAGCGATCGGTTCCAATGGCAGAAGTGCTCGGCGTCGCATCGAGCGTTATCGCCGTGGTTGATCTTTCGGCCAATGTCCTTTCCTTATGCTTCCAGTACTCTCAAGCCGTGAAGAATGCAGAGATCATTACATAAGCATACCAGTGCTCATCCGTCATCTGGCTACTGACTCTGGCGTCTGTTGCTGTAGGGTAATTAATTTGTGCTTTTCGTCGTCTGCTGTCAGCATCACAATATGACTGAGTATATTAAAATAAGAAATAACCGCATTCTGGACGTCCGGAATACAGTAGAGTATAAGTTAAGACGAAATATGCCGATTTTTTGCGGCCATAAGCAACCGTTTTAACGACCGTAAGCGACAACAGCGGCCATTACGAGAAGGTAGGACAAACCATGCCACACACTGTGACTAGCCACACTAGCCACACTAGCCATGCCATGGTCCGTGCCCAGAAACTTTTTTACAAAGTGTCGCACTTAGCGTGCTTAAAGGGTTAAAGTGAATGTGATGTGCAGCAGCAAATACGTTGATTGATTGTTTTTCTTAAGTTGTCTCTTGTGCGGGGTATTCCATTCCGCAGATTTAAAATATACAGGTAGATTACTAAGGCAGTTGTTTCCTGAGGCTGTGAAGATCATGCCTACCCTGCGACACAAAGCCAGGGCAGCCTTTGATTTCGGCCGGGACTGTACTGCTGTTGCGGATCTGGGGAAGTGGAGACACAGATGCGTGCGAGTCATAAGTACTCTCTTGCATGAATGAGGTAAGTACATTAAGATGTGCGCTTTTTCAATCGAGCAAGAGAGTACACAATGTAAGGCTCTACTATAGGTGGATCTGTAGGGCTTAGTTTATAAAACGAGAGTTATTGTCGGAGAGGAAGGTGCAAATACTCAATACTGTCGAGACGCGCTGTGACATGAGATGGGCACGTCTCAAGATATCTTGGACAGAAGTGGATACATCATCTGACTCGTTTCTGCTCCTCTTGTCCTTGCGGCATGAGGGTGACTCGTTGCTTCAGATACATCGTCTAGTTCTTGACCATCGTAATTTGTTGACCGCAGGGTAAGCATACCTCGAAAATACCATCATCAAAACACTAGTCCCAGAATGGCGTTCCCACTTCTTGTCAGCACGCGCCATTGACCATGGGATAATGCCATACACACCTAATTGAGAGTTGTAAGATGGGATCGCCATGAAAAACTTAAACTCAGTGTCACTCTCAGAAACCATACCAGTACACACAGCCCAGCGCAAGGAACATGGCAGTTTGCAAGTGCCAGAGTATAAAGTAAGCCATTTTACGTACACTGGGGCAAATTGCGGACCAGCAGAGATGTGCCAGGCCAAGTAAAATGCTAGTATACAAGCGCTGGTACACAAACTACTCTGGCTTACCTGTGCTGGCACACATGCGCTGGCGCACATGTGCCAGGACATTCGTAGTGGCGCATGCTGGCCAGAGCAGGACTACTAGTGGATGTAGCCTAGCTCATGTGTGCCATTCCGGATACGCCAGCACACGTGGTGTAGCTTATCTGTAACAGCATGGATGGGGCGGCACGTGTGTGCTAGCGCAAGTGAACCAGCGTATACACGCCAGCACACACTGCGTGCCGACACAGATGTGCCAGTGCAACACCTGTACTAGCACACCCAGACCAGCTCAGCATGTATGCTGGTCCATGTGTGCAGGCGCATTTGTTGTACTAGTTAACCAGCTCCAGTTCACCTAAAGTGCCAGTGCACGCGGACTATCGCAGGGAATGTTCTAGCACATAGGTATATGCCAGGTCATCTCGCTGAAACGATTTGATTGAGTAATCTTGATCTATCTCGCAGAGATATTGGGTACAGTTAAAGAGTACCATCAGCATCATCAGTTGCAGCTACCCTATTCCTCTTGATTTGCGGCGCATGGTGAAGAAAACCCTCTCTTGCTCTTTTCCTAGGCCTCATGGAATAAATATCTCCCAAGATATCATGCTCACTATATACCAGGTTTTCTTTGATAAGGATTATGAGCCTGTTCTCTTCCTTTTCCTCGATCTCCAACGCTCTAAAGCATGTGTAAGACGTCAACGTCCTCATATCCTTGTCAGCTATACTGTAGCCTTGTTGCTCGATTACCTGTGACCATGCCGTCAACTCTGCCTTCGTCTTTACAACCCTTGTTCTTCTCCTTACTTCCACCGGGAATGCCATCCTTTGCAAGTCCGAGGTTTCAGGCGTGAGCGGTGGATTGTCCTCTTCGATTTCTCGCAAGTCTGCGGTTTCGGACATGGGCGGTGGGGAGTCCCCTGCGAACGGAAAAAGGTCTGCCTCCTCCTAGTATGGTTGATTAGTCTTTTTCTTTTTCTTGCCACTTGCCATGGAGACTACGTCTCTTACCTCTTGATTTCTCACCCCCTGTGCTTCTGATTCGAGTTCCTTCCTGCGAGATTCCAAGGTGTCAATAACCTGCTCAACATTCTTCTTTTGGTGTTCAAGGCGTTTTAAGTCGTCACTGGCCGTCTCTTTCTTGGAGTTGAGGGCGGAGAGACTCTGTCGCTCGTCTGAAATCTTCTGACACAGGGTCTGGTACTCCGTGTCCAGATCTCTCTTAGCCGCTTCTACTTGATTTACTTCAGTCTGAAGTTGTGTTTTCCGATTTTCCAGAATCTGTCCCTGCGCTTTGAGGGTTCTGATGCTTTCGTCGAGCTTATTCTCTTCTTGCTTTTTGTCGTCAATTCTTCTTCTCTGGCACTGCGATTCTAGCGAGAGTAACTGGTCATATCTCTCCTGCAGTTCAGAAATGGATGCGCGTAGTTGCTCCTCTTGGCGTACTAATTGTTCACTGGCCCCATGCGTTTGAGGCCGGTATTCATCGTCAACCAGGTCGTACTCGCCCACCTCGGACGCCCTTTGAAGTAACACGTCGATACCGCGTGGTTCATCTGGGTAGATGTCAAAGTAGAGCGATCGTTGGGTGAAGAAGAAGGATGATTCAAGACTTTCCGAGTCGAACGGCTTATGGAAATTCGAAAGAAAGAGCGAACTTTTGTACCTCTCCAAGTCCTCAGGATAAGGTTTGCCGTGCTTATAAGGCTTCGTGACGATGTCCGGATCGTGTATAGAGGCGGGCTGTGAAGAGGATGGTCGCCAGCACGCGTGGGCCCGTATATGATCTATCTGATCCGATCGGCATCCGAGCCTATGAGCAAGTACCGCGAGCTCGAAGAGCTTCGCCTCGTTTACGCTGCTCTTGGGCCCAGCTCGTTTTGGCGTTTCGTCGCGAGGTAAAGATCGAAATTCTCGTAAAGCAAAAAGCCACAGCTGTCTACGTGCGATCTCGAATTGATCGATGTCGCCGACGTGAACCAGTTTGAAACGAGTGTCAGATACCTGTAACAAGCAACGGCCATCGCCTCTCTCTACAAACCCATGATTTAAATCGTCCCATAGGTCCCGCGCGGGACGGCCAGGTGGGACCAGGTGTCTCAGGCAATCGGTAATTTTCTCTAGATAGTTTACGTTCCCGAAGAAAATGTCCAACGTTGGAACAGCTCGGTCCGTCGTGGCTGATTCAAGCCGAGACAAGATGGCGGCTCGTTCTGGAGCGTCGAAGTTACGCAAGACCTCGCCAATGTTGGCAAGGTTGAGGTCGGCGTAGGCACCTGACCCTCTGCCACTGACCGCCTTGACAGTGTTCATATCTAACCTCAGTTTCATGCTCACATCGTGACAGCAGATGTAGTCCCAGAAGTCAAACACCCGCCTGATCTGATTTCGGGTCTGAAGCGTCAATGTTTAGAAAAGCATGCAGTGTCATCATTGTCGAAGCGCCTACCTGTTGTCTCGGCATGGCTATTATCTTCCCTATGTTACCGAGGCTGATTCCCCAGAAGAGGGCGGGAATCTCATGGAATCGCCTCAGTACGTCTCCTTGAGAAGACGGACCCGACCATAGCCGCTTCAGGGCTTTCGCTTTGCCCTCGGAATGACGTATAAGCTGGGCGAACCATGGGTTGGGTCTGTGTCCTTGTCCAGGACCGCCATTCTTCAACCACAGCAGAGTGATGTTGTAAAAGTATTCAGCATCTGTCGTTTGTCTCTCGCTCACCCTCTCGTTTGCCAGGTCGTGTCTCGCATCTTCGCTTAGATCTGTTTCTTGGACTTAACACAGCCATATTCTCGGAACGTCAGGTCGAGAAGCATCGCATACCTGTTGAGTACAAGCGGACAATCCAACGTTTCTTTCGGTTTGCCACGGTTGCGTCAGAGGCCAGAACTCGGTGTTCACCTTTGAGGCAGATGACTTTGCCATCGGCAAGATCCAGTTCAGCAAATACCCCGTCCTCCTTCTTGAGACTTTCGAGGGAGAGGTTGTTCTCAGCTCTCTGCAGGCTTTCCTCGAGCAGTGTTGGATCGATCAAGGCCGGGATCTGGTGGCTGACCTGCTCCGGGGACCAGTCGCACCCGCGTCTGAACATGGTCTCCAAACTAGCCACATTCTTCTCGTCTGGGCTTTCTCTGAGCGGATTCTGTTGCCGGCACCAGTCGAAACTTAGGGCTCCAAATCTGATGCTTGCTACGCCCAAGAAACGCTGCTGCTTCTCTTTGTTTAGCCGCTCTCTGCGGGTACGGGAATCCATTGTTGATGGAAGTTATCGTGGTGCAAATGTCAACAGCGATGGAAAGACACAAATAAAGAGAAACAAAAGGGCCAAAACAGTCACTGCCAATGCTGCAAGGGACAAGACATAGGAGTTTGCGAGGGGCCGACTCTCTGGCGGTTATAACAGCCTTTAATAGACCTTTTTCTTTTGATCTCTCCTCTGGACAGCATATATGTAAGACTAAGTGATATATATCCTATGCTTCTGCCATGGCATCCAGTCCATTCTATCGTGGCATGACCGTGGGCATTATGGACGGCGTGAACGAACCGGATAAGAGGGCCACTCGGCTTGAAGATTTTTTTGGCGGTGGTGGTGACATGGCAGACTTTGAGGTTCCATCACCCAATATAATTCCTGCGGAAGGGGATCCCTCTAGTAGTCAAAGCACGTCCGACAAGAAAGCCAAGACCCTTCACGGAACTCCACCCCATCCCAAGGCTCCGCAAGCCCTGAAGCTCTCTAAGAGAGTTGCTTTTGCCGGCCTCCCAGTGATAGTTGAGAACCAGGAGACTGTGGCAGGTCCTAAGGAGCACGTAGAGCATAAAGAAGTAGCCGCATCACAGCTGCATGATCCATCCAAGAGCAGCCCCCTATCACGGCACTTTGAAGCATACTACAAGATCCAACTAGGTCGAAACGAGGATATACCAGTGTGCAGGATAAAACCGGCGGCCTTCGAAGAGAATCCAGCGGTCCTAGACCAGAAACTGACCTCTGTCTTGTTATGGACCCTATCGGGATCCGACGATAGAGTCCCTAACAAAAGCGAAGACCAGGTGAAGATAGTCCATGCGATTGTGAGTGAAAAGTTCGTTAAAGGAATTGGAGGGTACGAGATGCCCAAGCGAGGCGTGTTCACTATAGCGTACGAATTCATGCCAGTATCTCTCGCAGATGTAGCGGCGTCCCGTAAGGTTCGTGGTTCCGAACTGGCCTATATCCTGAAACAGGTTTGTGCCTCAACGATTCCTCACAGTCAAGTGCTCATGTGCTCACATGCAAGATCCTGGGCGGGCTGTTGTACCTTGAGGGACGTGATATGGGTAACGCAGAGTTGGATTGCTCCAACGTGCTGCTTGATACGTCTGGCGAGGTCAAGATTTGTATGGCAACCCCTTTCCGAAAGCAGATTGGCATCCTAACTAACCTTTTTGTAAAAAAGGGGGTCAGCATTTCTGTTCCTCTGGGACAGCCGATAACTTGGTCGCCGGTTTCTGGAGAATAACAGTAGAGCTCATGAATGGCTATGTGAAGGAAGACGTGCGAGGGGACCATCTTGACTACGCAAAGTGGACGGCATACCCAGAAGCTGTCGACTTTTACAAGTGTCTGGAGACTTTGAACAACGCTACAAGTGATGGCGTACGTCTGTCACCCACTAAGAGCAGCACAGGTCGTAGCAGGTTCGAGACCATCAAAAGGGTAAGAGAAGAACCATTCCACATGATGTGCGCCTGGTCGGGAGTGAGCTGATCACGAGTGAAGCATCCATTCTGGGCCACGGCCTGCAGACCTCACGAGGTTGGGGTACTTGCACAGCTTGTTCTGTACACAAATCGATGGGTAGTAAGTAAGTTATAGAGAAATATTCTGATACAAGGGGCGGTAGATAAGCTATAGGAGACTCGCGGCTACGGGAACGTGCCTAATAACCTGGCGCGAGTGAAATCGTAGATTTATTTAGTCTAGGTTGATCTATTTACTGCTAGAAGAAGTGTGTTCGTAAAAATACAAAGCCAATTTCCCGACACCTAAGAAAGGTTCCGGAGCAACAACGTGTAGCAAGGCACAACCCGCTTCCCAAGGCGACTGTCTCTGATATCGTCAGTTCAACTACCATGTGCAAATATGAGAGGATGATAACGAGTACATCAAGGTTGATAATCTGTAAACACTAGGTCGACAGCGCGCGAATGCTCTTCTGCAAATTCGACGAGCGTGTTCCTCATATCTTTGGAAACCGACGCTGCACGTGCTGTCAGTCTTGCTCGGCATATTAAGATCAAAGACTGACCTGCGATCATGGTGGGCTTCTCGGAGTCGTCATGAGCCGGGGTCATGACTGCATCGCAGATCAAAAGTGTCTCGAGAGGCAAGTGACGTTTGTAAACCTTGATCCTGGTCCTACCTGGCTTCTCACTTTCCTTCTTTTCCATTTCCTGGATGAACAGCTGGACTTTCGGGGGCAATAAGGAGTTTTCCTCCTCGTAACACATGGAAATCTTTAAACCCGATATTTGCGGGGGTTTCCTGCCTCCCTCCTTCGTGTCATTGCCTTCGTCAAGGGCAAGGGCAAAGTCGATTATATCAAAAACCGCATGTGATTGTTCTATAGCACTGGTCAATCGGAGAAGAGAATAAAAGAAGCAGGGACCTACTCCAGGACGGGATATGCCAGATGAGATGTATGGGCGCGCTACAGATTCCACGCGCCCGAATCGCATGCACTAGCCATTGTAGATACGGCGCGACAGCCACCACACCTAGGCCTGTGGCAACCAGCAGGATCGTTTCATACCCTTTCATGTCGGTTGTAGATCCGTAAGGGCCCATGTAAAGACCAATGTTGGACTTCAAGCCACGCTTCACTGCATCCCGTAACTTGCTGGTGAGGCCGCGGTTGACATCGACAAACACCTTCAGTTCTGTTTGCGCATGGGTTGACCAGTTGGCAACGGTGAACGGGTGGCTCTGGACCCCTGATAGCGGGCCCAACGGGATCCATAGGTTAATATATTGCCCAGGCTCGACCTTGACTGGCTTTCGCAGCGCCATCCTGACCTGAATGTAATCGTAGCTACCATTCTGACCGAGGGACACCGACTGAAACCACCAACCGTTCGTATACACAGTCTCCCCGACCTGCCAGGTCAGGGAGCCTACGAAGATGCCGGAGATCACATAGAGAAAGATGCGAGAAAAGTTCGTGTCGGTCGGAATGTGGCGCCACATGGCGAAGCCCAACCATCCTGCTGCAAGATAGTGAACGGACAGCAGCATCTCATAAGGAATCCATGACGGGAACGTCCTGATAGGTATGAGGACGAAGTAGATCCCGGCAAGCGCCTGTGTGATGTCAGCTCTCAACAGCTTATCGCGGATAGCGGGCTCGTTACTAAAGCAGCATGACGATTGTGCTCCTGATTTACAATAGACCATCCGTGTCTGGAGAACGATCCTACGACGTGGATGGTGGACAGCATGGCAACCACGTACCCTACACTGGCGTGTATTCGTCTCTGGGCACGAAGCCGAAAACGCAAGACGGAAGCGATGAAGTCGAGGCAGGGGCTAATATACATGATTATGAGGTTAATGAACGCTAGCTTGCCCGCTCTAGAGCAGGCCTCTGCTATGTCCTTGGCATTGATGAGGACGCAGCACAGGTTTGGTGCAAGGTAAAAGATAAACATGAAAAGATGAGCCCAGGTTATAATATCCACGCTACTTCCGCGACGGAATGGACCCCTATACGCCAGACGCATCACCACCCATTGAGAGATTCTTCTTCCCAGGCGACCGAAGAAGGGGAGCCTGTAGATGCGTAAGGCCGGTGGACATAGGCAACGGAGAATGATCCGTATGACACGCCGCAGGGCTAGCAGCACGAGAAAGCCCGTCAACCCTATTGCGTACCAGTCCGTTACGGTTAGGATACTAACATCAAGCTCCATTGATGCGGTGAATCTTTTGATACACGAGGGAAGGGGGCAGCCAGGATATCGGATGCCATGCATATGCATATAAGTGCCTAGACAGGCCGTTCCAGCCGCTTCATGATGCAGTGGCGTGGAAATGAACTAATGCTTACAGCTCGGTTTGGCTCCTGTGAGTGCGAGACCAAAAGTCCAAATCGGTCTTTTTCAAGGTTACCGATGTGCATCAAGGACAAAAACTGGCCGAAAGTCTAAACCCAGTTCTGTGCTTTCTTCTGGATTTGTACGCGCTCGGTGTCACAGGATCTTACGTGTGGGTTTTGACGAGCCTTCGTAGCAACATGGCAAGCTCGCGTGCAAGAACTACTCATACCCACCCAGCGCGTCGCTCGTCCTCGACATCCTCACGACAACGGACGATATGAGCGCAAGTACACTACTATAGCGACCGATAATGCACGACATGTGTCATGTAACGCAGGATATGTCTCTAAGTCTTATACGTTGCGGTGTTCAAGCCCTCCCAGTCCGCTAAAAATCATTTATCTGTACTGCTGGTGCAAGAGCAGGATAGGTTCCAGCGATCAACTGTTGGCACCATACTAGGCCCACGCGCGCACCGACATCCTCTGCGCGTCTGGTGTTCACATCTCGTTACAAGAGCGATATATGCGAAGCCCCAGAGAACCGAACGAAGAAGCGAACATCCTGTCCGGTCCTGAGCGTGACACAATGTTCATCTTTTGCTCCATCCACAGTAACCCCTTCCCGGAGGCCACTTCACCTCTGTCGCGGATTGGGCGATACGCGCTTGCCTCCGTGCTCTTCATCACCGAGTTGACGTTGCTGATGGGCGTGCCAGCGACGACAGGCTTTCTGGCATGGTCTACTCGAAACCAGCTCTGGCCGGCTCTGAACGATGCGGGGCTGGGGAAGGAAGCAGAGGAGGTCCTGGGCTACCTCGTCTTTGACACGATATTTCTTGGTTTGCTGATCTGGGGTGCTGTGCCCGTTCTTGCGGTGAGCAGAATGGGTGGCAATAGAGGAAGGGTGCTCACGTATGCGGCGTTCGGCGGGATGACGGTGGTGTTTGTCGGCGTCTCGATTCGTACGATGTACTTGACCTGGAACTGGGCAGTGCTTTTCGAGCTGGCGACCGGCGATGCGAGTCTGGCGGGACGATGCAAGTTCATCTCCCTCACGTTGGGTGTCCTGCTATGTTTGGGTTGCGCGTCGGCCGTCATCTACTCACTCTATACGGCAAAACTCGGTACGCCCTCGGTCATTCGGCAGATGCTGGATGATGCTGCGCACTTGCTTTGTCCCGATAAGATGCGAGTCAGGAGGGTAGCCGACGGAGATGATGAGGAGAGCATGAGCAAGAGCGCCGGTGTCCAACTATCGCGTAGTCCGTAGCAGTGCGTGCCGCACAAGGGGACGGTGAGGGGAGAAAGCATGCGTCGTTTGCGTTCAAGGGGGCGGGTAGGAGCTCGGAGCTGAAACGAGAAACGAGCGTGCATGTTTGGGCTCGCAGAGTGCCAAGTGGATTGGGGTACAGAGTGCCAAGTGAAGGGTACAGAGTGCCAAGTGGATTGGGGTACAGAGTGCCAAGTGAAGGGTACAGAGTGCCAAGTGGATTGGGGTACAGAGTACCAAGTGGATTGGGGTACAGAGTGCCAAGTGGATTGGGGTACAGAGTGCCAAGTGAAGGGTACAGAGTGCCAAGTGGATTGGGGTACAGAGTACCAAGTGGATTGGGGTACAGAGTGCCAAGTGGATTGGGGTACAGAGTGCCAAGTGGATTGGGGTACAGAGTGCCAAGTGGATTGGGGTTCAGAGTACCAAGTGGATTGGGGTTCAGAGTACCAAGTGGATTGGGGTACAGAGTGCCAAGTGAAGGGTTCAGAGTGCCAAGTGGATACATCAGCCATGCATGGCGCGTATCGCGTTATCGCGCACGCATGGCGTGTCGCATTTCACGTGAAACGTGACGCGTGACGCGTGACGCGTGGGGTTCATGCATCCAATGATCATTCGTTAAAACTGGCACTCTTGAATTACCCCTGGATCCTACCTATGCCCGCACTTGGGCGGCGACCTGTGGAAAAGCGATAAGGTGAGACCGACAACGAGGCATTACGAAAAACAACCACAGAGGCCACTCCCTGCGACAATTCTTCCTGTCTGTTCGTGATAACCAGCAAAATGAGCCTTGTTATCATTCCCCACACCATCGTCAATCTCACCCAAGGGTGAGCTCTCGAACTCGTCGGACAAAACGGGCTACCTACACTGCTGGGGCTATATCAGTTACTAAACCAGCGGAGAGGAGGGTGAGCTTGGAGACAACAGGAGAAGACGCTCCAGGAAATGTTCCATATTGCAAGGCGGCGGGGCACTGATGCACATAGTGGTAGACGGGTATGAACGTCTTGGTATCACATTGAACGGGGCA
The DNA here is from genome assembly GCF_019609905.1 of Fusarium poae. Classification (NCBI taxonomy): domain Eukaryota; kingdom Fungi; phylum Ascomycota; class Sordariomycetes; order Hypocreales; family Nectriaceae; genus Fusarium; species Fusarium poae. The sequence continues at coordinate 541,692 of NW_025408662.1, forward strand.
CATTGAACGGGGCGGCTTTCCATCCATTTCGCTACGCAAGCACTCTTTTCGTCCAACTCTCGCAAGATCTTTCTGAACAAGTGTTGCTCTGATCAGTAATTTCGTAGCCTCTTCGAAGCAGTGCCGGCATAACAATACTTTTGACTTGCCGCTGTCCGCCGCAGGTTACCGTTCGGCAATAGACTGGAAACCAATTCATAAGAACACATTTGCTCAGCATAGCGCAGTGATTCCAGGTAACCTGTAAGCACTCGTGGCAAATTGGACGAGTGGAGGCACTGGCAAGCAACATGATCCTGACGAGGACGACAACAATGCTTTGATGGTGGCGTAACAGCAATCTATGGTATACTGAATCATTCTTTGTAAGACTGGCAAAGCTAAGTATGCTTACTAGGAGCATGAGACAAGACAAGAGTAAAATCAGTACATGGTAGATAAGCATTGTCACTACCTAATAGCTCAACAACTTTATTTTAACTCGTAGGAAATATGTAAGAAAGCATGGGCATAGCACATCACTCGCACAAGGTTGTCAACAACTCGACGAGACATCCGTTTCCTCATCTTCAGGCTTTTCCATGGCTACTTCCTCTAATCGCTCCGCTACTTCCGGATTGCCCATGACCGTTGCGATTTGGGGATAGGTGAAAAGACCACGACCAAATACGGTACCATGGATCTGCTCCTTCCTCAATGAGAAGCGCGATGGTCTTCCAATTATGAGGTGCCTTCGTATCGACTTTTCTGCGGTTGAGTAGATGGCCAATAAGAGGAAAGGAGAGACAAAAAGTGCTTTGGAAAGGGGCTGTGTATACCCAAGTTGAGGGAGAGGAAATCAGCTTGGCACTCAGTAGAATATGTGACAAAGACGGTTTGAAGGTGGTGAAGAAGGAAGTTGGGATATGAGACTCGAGGGGGCATCACTCCTTTACGTAGCGTCCGCATGATGCTGCGAGCGGCTAAGGACCAGCTTTACCACGTAACATTCCGATACACCCAATTAAGGCGATTTCCGGCCTCGCAACCAAGCTTTCCGACTTGATCAGGCCCAAATCAGGGAACGGCCCTTTGATGCAAGTAAAAGAATATTATACTCTGACAGCCTAAACAGTCTCTGGAAAAGCTAGTCTGCCATTCCATCAATAAATAGTCTCCACAGGGACAGCGCGGGCCTAAGATCCTAGCGTATATAAACTGGTACTTCTCCTCGCCCCTGGAATCTGAGAAACAATGTCGTTCACATACCTGCTACTGAGCTAGGGCTACCTCTGACATAGAAGTCATAACCAAACCCTACCACATACAATGGCAGCCCTCATGTGCCCACAACGTGTCGAGGAAGGTGCCCTTATACGGACTCCTTGGTCTGCCCACGTCATGATAAAGGACATTCTCGTAACTACCCAGGTGGGGCCATGGATCTTTTATGGTGTTCTTGCTCAGACTTTAGATGCGATTTCGTCGGACTGGATGAGCTCCGACTGCCTTCTATGGGTTTTTGACGATGAGTCAGGGCCACGGATGTGGCAAGACACCGCCCAGCCGTCGCCCTTCAATTATGAGGACCCCGAAAAGAACTTTGACCAGATCGTAGGCCATTATGAATCCCATGATGGAGAGTGCTATCTCGCAGTCAAATGGAAAAACTGCCTGGCACCGACGTGGGAGAGAGAGACAGGCATGATGTGTTGTAGTCGTACCATCACGCAGTACTTCGCCGAGAATTATACTTGAGTCTTGCTTACCAGGCTGTTGCTTGTCAGCCACTTTATCTGACTGGCAAGACTTCTCGAGGTCGCTTCTTTGTTGCATGAGGCCTTCTCGCTGCGGAACCTTCTGATGGGGAAGCCACCTTCATCCGGAGCATTCTGATCAGAGAGCCAGCAGTGGCGGCCAATACATGGGCACCTAGGTGCCCAAATAAAGTATAAAGTTGCGCACCCAGGTGCGCCGCCTGACTAAGCGTGGCACCAATACATAGCCTACAACAGGACGGTTAGGGCTACTTTGGAGAGCTGTTGCTGGACAGATAGGCGGGGGATGAGCTCAAATATACAGCTGTAGCCTAACTGTGGGTTAATGGCTGATTAAAGTCTTGAACACATTATTTCACGGCTGTGTAAGTGAGCCTGTGTCAAAGACTCATGATGTTTCCAGTGAGCTACAGGGTAATTTTCACTTAAGCCCAGAGAGCAAAACACCGGGCCTCGAGTGCTATTGTAGCAATTACGGTTGTTACGATTGGTTACCGTAACAGCGCTATAAGGCTCTATAAGCAGCTGTAAGCGCTACCGTAATTGCTACAATAGCAGTTATGGCCCGATCTTTTGGCTTTAGGATAAAAGAGACTATCTTCTTTAACAGAATATATAATATATAGATAATAATTAGCGTTTTCAAAATATTTAATTATAATAAAAGTGGTTAGTAAGAAGTTAAAAAGATAGCCATTTATGTGACGGTTGTGATTCCCAAGGGATAAACTAGTCCGTACTAGGTTTATGTTGGCAGATGCGTTGTCACTGAGCGGTAGCGAAGTGTCACGTCTCTTAATAATGAATAGTGCGGGTAAGGCGTATTCAGGTAAAGAAGTTTTGTTGATAGCTAGTGAGCTAAGTTCTATCTAGTGCTAAGAGAATGTATATATACTTGGAGGTATGCAAATCGAACGAGGTCGGTTCGACAATATGCAAGTCGAATGGCGTGCGCTTGACAATATGCAAGTCGAATGGCGTGCATTCGACTTCTACAGGGTAGGTAGTTGATGATTGGAGCGAAAAGTGGGGTGCTTATTCCGCGTGCATAAGGACCTGTTGGTCGTAACATATAGATAATTAATTTATAAATATTAAATAATATGATATTATTAAAAAAGCCTTTATAATAATTATTTTAATAATTATTTTTTTATTTACAAAAATATTATTAATATTATATTATTTAATAATTATAATAAAAACTTGAAATAACTAAAATATAAAATATAAAATTAAATAATAAAATAATTATAATTTTATTAAATTAATTACTTTTAATTAAAAGCGTTTTGTATTTTTTATAATGTATTTTTAAACCTATAAATAATGCTAAATAGTAATAAGGCTTAAATAAAAGATTTAATATTTAAAACAATCTTGCAAAATGGCTTATAAAAAAGCTTAAATATAATATTCATTATAGCAAAATTATATTTCTTAAGATAATTAAATTACATTATAAATATAAAGCCTAATATTAAAGCCTTAAGCTTTAAATAGCTTAAATTAATAAGGTTTTTAATAGTTTTATTATAAGGGGCTAAGTTCTAATAGGTAGTATATAAAAGGAAGGCCTTATATTAAGCTATTTAAAACTAAGGGAAAAAAAAAGATCTTAGGTTATAGTAAGGTTATTATAAAAAAACTTTATTACTTTTCCCAAGTATAAATTATATAATAAGGGATTATATAATTAATAAGTATAAGTTAATTTAGCTATAATAGCTAACGTTATTATAACACAAACCGAATTTTTAAATATAGCCTAAATATTAATAATATTTTACTATTTTGAAGTATAACTAGGCTAATATTTTATTATATATATAAGATTATAATATACTTATAGTTATAGCTATAAATTAATTAGCTTTTTTAAACCTATAATAACTTTATTTTATTTTATTTAATTTTAAGTTTATAAGAACTTAAGATTAATTATTTTAAAAAGAATTTTTTTTTATATTATAAATAAGTAATAATTATTTACTTTGACTTTACTTATTAAATATTATAATAATAATATTAATATTTAAATAGTTAAAAATATTAAAAATAATAAATAGCTTTTTAAATAATTATTCATAAAATTAGGCTAAATTATTTATATATTTAATATAACTATTTAATTATATATGTATTAGTCAGGCTTGTGCTTAATTAGTCTTTAGTCTGACTTAAGTCAATAAGATTAGTGACTAATGACTAATTAGTTACTGACTAATAGTCATTAGTCTCTAAATTAAAGTGACTAAAATCAGACTAATGACTATTAGTTAGTGACTAATTAGTCATTAGTCATTTTAAATAGGTGATTTAAGTCAATAGGTTATTTTAGGTATAAATTTAAATAAAAAAGCTATATTATTAGCTGTATACTGTATAAAATAGTTAAAACAGCTATATAAAATAAATATATATCCTTTCTATTATATATATTATTTTTAGATTTTTAATCCTTATAAGTCTAATTTTATTACCTATTAGATATATATTTCGTAGTAAAAGCTCCAATTTGGCCCAAATAGAAAAATAAGTATAATATTAGTAATATAAAAGTTGTATAGGCACTAATTAGGGTATAGAAGATAGTTTAATATAGCTTTTTACTTACTTTATACTATACTAATATCTACTTAGTTATATAAAGGTTATATAGCCTATTATTTAAGATATAAGATTTATATATTAGTAAACGCTCTAATTTAGCCAACATAGAAAAATAAATATAATATTGGTAATATAAAAGCTATATAGGCACTAATTAGGGTATAAAAATAGTATAATATATTAGTAGCTATATTAGCGTTATTTAAATTTTATTTTACTAAAGTGCAAATTGGAGCCTTTAGTAAAAGGAATTTTAAAAAGTAAATTTAAAATACTTTCTTATATAGGAAAAATATATAAAACCTGTATAATATAGCCTTTCTAGTCTATTATATAATAGTATTATTATTATATTTATTTAGCCTTCATAAGTAGCTATTTTCTATAAATAAGATATTTTTATAGTAAAGTATAAGTTAAAGTCTGACTAGTGATCTGACTACTCGATCTTAGTCAGTAAAAATAACTGACTTAAGTCAGACTAATAACTAGTTAGTCAGTGACTAACTATAGTCATTAGTCGGTAAAATAAAATGACTAAAATCAGACTAATAACTAATTATTCAGGGACTAATTAATTAGTCACAACCCTGTTATGAAGTACTGCCTATATTATTACGAATAAGATATTTAATTATAATGTATTTCTATTTTAAACTTATAAAAACTATTTAATTAAGAAGAGAATGTAATAGTTTTATTTATTTTTAACTTAGATTTATAAAGATTTCTTTTATAATTATATTTTATAGAAAAAATAATTAAAGTTTTATTTATTAATTATAATATATTACCTATTAGGCTTTTAACTTTATTGAATAATAACTAAAGCTAAAGATATAATTCTTTTAAAGATATAATTACTAGAGAGTTAAATTTAAAAATCTAAATATTGGAAATAATTATAAAATATAATATTTAATTAGCTAATATCTAGAACTTTACTAAGACTAGCTTTACAATAAGAATTATATAGTCGAAGATAGTTATTAGAAGCTTGACAAGGTAAAAAGAAATTAAAACTAATATAGCATAGAAACTATAAATAGATTATTATAATATAAGTAATTCATACTAAATATTAATTAATCTTACTATTTACTAATTAACATTACTTTATAAATTAAGATTAAGAATATAATCTTCTAGCTATTTAAGTTATTATATTAAATTAAAATAAATATATAAATAATTAATTTAGTGTCTATTAATTATTAGTAAAGTAATTAATTAATCTTTATTATCTCTTAATCTTCAATAATAATAAAAGTTATTATTCTATTAATTTTAAGAAATATTCTTAAGATTATAAGATTATTATACTTTATATACTTACCTATATACTTTAATTATTTTAAATATTTAATATTAAGTATTTTATAATTAAGAAATAACTAAAGTTATTAAATAAGTACTCTATAATTTATATTTATAAGATTAAATTCTTTAATACCTTTTTATAATATTTAAAGTTACTTTTATTAGAAGTAATATATAAAGGGGTTTTAGAAAGGCTAGTCTTATTCCTTTTAAACTAAAGTATATTATATTAAAGCTTAATATATAGCTATAGGCCTTATTACTTTCTATAGAGTTAGCTAAACCTTTTTCTCTTTAGACTTTAATAATATTAATAATAGTAAATAAGGCTTAATCTTAAACTAAATACCTTAAGAATTAAATTAAAAGGTATTATAATAGCTTTAAGTTAATTATTAAGGCTATCTATTCTTTTATTAAGGTAATAAAAAGAATTTTTATATAGAATTATTTTAATAATAAATAAGATATAAAACCTTTAAAAATAATTATTAAATTAATATTAAAAAATAGAATAAATTGAAGGAATAAAAAGAAGTATTATAACTATAAAGATAAAATTATAAATAATTAATTAAATAGATATTAATATATAAGTAATAGCTAAATTGTTAAAAAGTAATAGGTAAAGAAGGTTAATTAATTAGGTACTTAATAATATAATATATATAATAAGGCTAGATATAATATAAAAACTTATTAAATAATATTTAAGCCTCTAGGGAAGAGTATAGTAAGTAGCTTTATTAAATTTAATTAATTAAAAGAATTTTAGTATATAGGAAATAAAGATAATAAAGGAAAGTATAGTGTTTATATTTTTATAGCGCTTACTTATTAAGTATATTATATAATAATCTAGTTTATTCTAATTTAAACTTATAAAAGTTTCTTTATAATTTATAAATAAAAATAGTTAATTCTTTATTTATTAATTATAATTAATTGCTTATTAAGAAGTATTAAAATGCGTAATAAGCAAGTAAGTTAAATAAATAAGTAAGTTAAAAATCCATTACTTTATAATATTTTAATTTAATTATATAATTATTAATAGTTAGCTATATTCCTTTAATTTATATGTCTAGTTTTAAGCAGATTTATTAGCTATTCTTAATTATTTATAAAGCTTTTCAGGGTATTATTATATCCTTTTTACTCTTTTTATTATATTATAGCTTTAATAATATAATAGGCTATTATTATTTCCTTATTAGCTAAGGTAATAAAGGTTATATTCCTTATTTAAATATTATATATTAAATAGTGACTTATATTTATGGCTTAATTCTTTTTAGTATTTTAATATAAGCTACTTATTTTATATATTATTTTATTTTTAGAATTATAGTTTATAAAAGGCAAAGGTAAAGCCTTAATTTAGGTCTTTTTTTATATTTTACCTTTATTTTTAAGTTAATTATTTATTATTTTATTATATATGTAACGGTTGCATCTAACCGCTAAGCCACAGGGGCAAAAGATCGGGCCATAACCACTATGCTAGCGATTACAGTGGTGCTTACAGCTGCCTATAAGGGCCGATCGTAACATAAGTCCTAAATTAAACTATATTAATTTCCCTAGATTTTTAAAAACATCTTATATAGCTATAAGGTACAAAATCTAATATACTGTAAGATATAGTGTATTATTAAGATTTCTATATAAAATAAAATAGCTAAATAATTTTAAAAAAAAGTATTTAATAATTCTGACCATACTATTATATAAAATATTGTTCTTATTTTATTTTATTTTAGCTTTTTTTATAATAATTCTTAGTAGTTACATTTAAGTCTTATAATTCTAGTATTAGGCTTTTAATTTATTATATTATAATATAATATTATTAAATTAAGGTTCTAGTTTAGGCTTTTTAAATCTAAATTATAGTTTTTTAGCTAATTAATTAAATTAATAGTTTTTATAAATTTATTCTTTATTATTATATCCCAGGGTTGTGACTAATTAGTTAGTAACTAACTAGTTATTAGTCTAACTTAAGTTAGTTATTTTTACTAACTAAGATTAGGTAGTCAGATTATTAGTCAGACTTAAGTTACATTATTTAAAAGTGGAGAAAACCATTAAAAAGTCCTATTTATAGTCTTATATAGTAGTATTAAATAATTAAAAGTTACTAGCTAATAAAATTTTTAAAGCTATTTATTATATAGGTTTTCTTGAATTTATACTATTTAAAATTGCTAATTAAATTAGCCTTTTTATTATATTTTCTTATATAAGCTTTAACTTACACTTTACTATAAGAATATCTTCCTTATATAAAATAGCTACTAATATAGGTCTTAAAATATATATAGAAAGCTATATAATATAGTTAGTAGACTCAAATCTCTATAATACACATTATTTTTCGATTTTGCCTATATAAGGAAATATTTTTAATTTACTATTTAAAATTCTTTTTATAATATTAGTCTATAAGTAGTTATAAATAATATTGGTAATAAAATAGCTATGAAGCCTAAAAAAGCTATATAATATACTACTTTTTATAATTAATAATAATAAAAGACCTACTTATTTTTATATAATTTATATAATTTATTTTCTTAATTTTAAGGTATTTATAACTACCCTGTCTTAAGGGTTATATTATATTGATTATACTATTTCTTTATATATTAGCAGTAATTATAGTTTATAAGTATAAGGTAATTTCTAGCCGGTTTTTAATCTATATAATATAGCTTTTTTCAACTTTTTTATTTATATTAGCACTAATAAAATCTTAACTAGTTTACTAATAACTAAGACTATTTAACTTATTTTGTTACTTTTTTATAAGTAAAAATGGCCTTTTTAAGCTTTTAAGGATTTAATTTTTAATTTTCTTAATATAAAATAAGATTTTAGCCTCTTTTTAGTACCAGCTCTTAAAATTAACCTAATTTTTAATTTCCTAAAATAAAAGCTACTATTTTTAAAAAAGGGCTTTTTACTAGGGAATTACTTCTTATTAACCTTTTTCAAGAAAAAAATACAAATTATTTAAATTATATTAGTATTTATTTTATAGTTTTTTATAAATAAGGATATATTAATTATAAATAATAATTATATAACTATATTCTTTAAGCTAATTATTAAATTAAGCAGCTTATTAAAGGTTATATTATTAGCTTAATTTAGGGCCTTAATATTTAATTTATAGCTATAGCCTTACCAATTAAGGTAATTATATAATATAATAATATAATATAATAATATTTTAGCTATAATTAAGGTTAGCTTAATATACTATATATTAAAGGCAGAATAATTTACTTAATTGCTTATTTATTTTAACTTATAGTTATTATATTAAATAAAGGTAAAAAAAGATTATTATATTATTATAAATTTATACTTTTCTTTTAATATAGAGTTTATATTAAATCTTATTAAATTATATAGCCTTATAGCCTTATTAAACTTATTTTTATTTACTATTTATTTTATTAGGTTATATTAGGAAGGTTATTCTACTCTTAAGTATATTTACTTTTAAAAATAGGCAACTAACTGGCTATATTATACTTATATAAAAACTTAGTTAATATTTTTTATTATAATCTATTAATTATAATATTTTTAAATACTATTAGGTATATATTTTAAAAACTATAGGAATAAATAAAGCCTTAATTAAACTTATACTTATAATTCTTAAAATTAAAAAAATATAGCTTTTATAAGCCTTTTTTACTATTAATATTATTATTATAAGGTTTCTTAGGTTTATAAGCTTAATATATTTTCTTAAAGTATATTTCTTTTTATTAATTATAATATATATAATTACCTTATTAAGAGAAATAAGTCTAGTAATTATTATTATAAAATAATAATTATAATATATAAAGGTATTAGGATATAGATTGATTAGCTAATTAATATACCTAATCTATAGTTTAGCTAATATAGCCTAATAATAAAATCATACTCCTTTAATATACTAAATTACTCTTATAATATAATTTAATATTAAGTAGTAATAGTTACTATTAAATATAATTTCTATTCTATTTTATTAATTTAATTAAGATTACTTTTACTATTATTAATTATTTACCTAGTAAATATACTATTTATTAACCTCTAGAAATACTAAAAATAAGCCTAAGCTAAGATATCCTTATAGCTATAATCCTTATACTAAGCTATTAAAATATTAAAAGCTATAATATACTATTATATATTAAAAAGAATTTAACCTATTAAAAGTTATTAAATACCTATTTATATAATTAAGAAGTCTGCCTTATAGCTTTATTTAACCTTATTTAAATTATAGTAATATTCCCTGGCTTTTTAACTTTTACTTAATTTTAATTAAAAAACTAAAAATTAAAGCTTATAGAAATTAAATTTTAATTCTTAGTAAATTAAACCTCTTAAAAGTATTCTTATTTTATATTTTTATACTATATATATAAAGATTTAATATAGATTTATAACTTTATATATTCTTAATTGCCTTAATACCCTAGTATATCTTTTTAATTATTAATATTAATAATTATAATACTTATCGTTATAATTCTTTATTTTCCCTTAATATTATTATCTTTATATTTTAAAAAATAAAGGTTTTTAGGCTAATTAGCCCTAGGATATCCCCTAGAGTATTACTACTTAAAGTAAAAGATTCCTTATAAATAGCTAGGTCTTACTAAGGTTCTTAAAAAATATAATTCCCTAAAGTATTAAATAAGGAAAAAAAAAGAAAAAAGTAAAAAAAACAAATTTTTATAGTAAATTAATTATAAGTTATTAAATATTATATTATAAAAGGAAATTAATTAAAAATTTAAAATTTAATATTAAAGGTCATTATATTTATTATTAAAATTAATAGTTATTTTTACTATTTATAGTTATTATAAAATATTATATTATTAAATTTAAGTAATAAGTTAAATTATTAAATATACCTTATTTCTTTAAAAAGAATACCCTTTTACTAAATAAAATATAATATTTATAGTAAAATAATTCCTTATTATAAGATTAAATAAATAATACTTATTACTATTAGACTATTATAATATAAAAAAAGCTATATTTCCTAATTAGTAAAAGTTAATTACTTCTTACCCTTTATATATATTAAGTAATCTTACTAAAATAGCTTAATTAATAAAGCTTAAAGGTTTAGGTAATAATATTTATTTTTTATTAGCTTTAAATCTACTATTATTATTTATAGGGCTAGAATTTAGTAATAAGAAATCTAATAATAAAGGCCTACCTTTTTAATAATAATAAAAGTAATATTATAATAGCCTATATAATCCTAAAAATAAGTTAAATAATAAATTTAAGTTATTAAAATATTATTAATACCTTTTTAAATAAAATATTAAATTCCTAAAGCTAATTAAAAAATATAAAACTTAATTAGTTTTTAAATAACTTATTACCTAGGATATAAAAATTATAATTTATATACAAGTCTTTATATTTTTATTTAGTATTAAAAGGTATTTATTAAATAAGTATTAGCTATATTTTATATAAAAGTATTATACTTGAAATATATTAACTAATAATAAAAGTCTATTTTAAATACTATTATTTTTAAATTAATAAGATTATATTATTATCCTTTAATTAAATTAAAATAACTTATAAAGATTATAAAATTATAATATAATCCTTATTTAAATAATAAAGGTTTAAATAATAAAAATAATCTATAATAATAAAAAAGGGAAAAAAAAATAATATAAAAAGTTAATTATATTAACTAGCTAATTTTATATTATTAATTTAAATTTAGCTAAGAAAAGTAAATAAGAGTCTTTTAGAGTTTTTTATTTAAAATACCTAAATAATATAAAGAATTATAGCCTTATTACTACTAGCTTTAATAAAATTATTTATATTAATATATATACCTTTTATAAATATATATAATTATTTAAGTAATATAATATTTATTTTTAATAAACTATTACCTAGGAATACTAGCTAGTAATATTAGTATATAACTTATAGTAAAACTTAATTATTTAGCCTATAATAAAATACTTAGTACTATTATATTTAATTTTTATTATATTCTTATTAAGCGCTTTAAATATAATAAAGCTAAGCTAGTTAAAAAACTATATTAGGCTTATTATATATTTTATTAAGTTAAAAATAGTATTACTTTAGCCTAGTAAATATTATAAAAGGCAAGAATTACTAAGTAGCTTAAATAAAAAAAGTTATTAATTATTTATATTCTATTTAATTTTATTAACTCTAAAATCTTATAATTCCTTAATTACTTAAATAATAAAACTAAATTAATAGAGTTTATTAAGTAATATAAAGATTATTAAATAGCTATTTAAAATATTATTAAATATAACTTATTAGGTAATTCCTTTATTAATTATAATTATAGTAATTACTTATTATCTTCTTATAATAATTACTTTTATAATAATATAACTATCCTTATAAGGATATTAAAGTTTTAATAATAGCTAATACTTATTTTACTCTTATAATTAATAAAATAACTAATATTATAGTAATAACTATAATAAATATAAAAACTAAAATAAAAATACTTAATAATTATTATTTTATAATAATAACTATTAACCTTATTCCCCTTAGAAAAGTAACTATATATATTATAATTAATAGGAAAAGAAAGTATATTTTAAAAAGAAATATTAAGCTATTAAAGTAATATTACTTAAAGAACCCTATAATAATAATATTAATGGTAAAAAGGCTTATAAAAGCCAGATTTCTTTAATTATAAGAACTATAAATATAAATTTAATTAAGGCTTTATTTACTCTTATAATTCCTAAAATATATACCTAATAATACTTAAAGGTAATATATTTAATAGATTATAATAAGAAATATTAATTAAATTTTCTTATAAATATAAAAAACATAAGTATAGCTTTTTAATTATATCTTACTTTAGGAATATAAAAAGTTAATATATACCTTAAATTATAAGACCTTAAAGTAAAAAAAGTATAATTATTATAAATAAAATAATATAATATATACTTAAAGGACTTTATATTAATTATATAATAAGTTATATAAATATCTCTGCTATAAATATAAAGTTAATATTAAATAAACTAAAAGGTATTCTTTTAATATATAAAAGCTAGAGCTATAATATTATTTAAGCCTTTACCTTAAATAATAAATAGTAACTATATATATTTATAATTTCTAATAAAAAAGCTTAAAATAGCCTTACTATAACTATTTATACTAATATAAAATATAAAAAACTAATTATTAGTTAATAATAGCTAAAAACTCTTTAATATATAATTAAAACTAAGCTACCTATATATATTTATAAAGTTAATAATATAATAAAAAGGCATATATTAAATAGGCTATATTTACTTTTTTATAAATAATATTTATAATAATAGCACTTTAGCTAAAATAGCTAAATTCTCCTATAGCACTTAAATATAAAATAAATTACCCTTATTTAAACCTTTAGCCTTATTAAGAAATACCTAAATAGTCCCTTATATTATAAATATTATTTATATAAAAGGCCGCCTTAACTACTAGTTATTTATAAACTTTTATATTCCTTTTAATATATTATAAGTTAAATAAAAGGTTTCTTATTATATTATTATAGCTTAACCTACAGTTCTTTTTATTAAATAGATTTAAATTATACCTATTATTTAAAAAAAGATTTTAAAAGACTATCGCTTTATATTTTTTAAAACTATTACTAGAATAATAAGCGGTTTAATTAATAGAAAATCTATACTAGGTATTATTATTATTAATAAGTTTGTAGCAGTTACTCTTGAAGGAGTAGTATGCCTAATAGTATAAAATAATAAGTAAATAGTATATATATATAATAGTAATAAAGACAGTAAGCCACAGACAGGGCTTAATATTATATTTAAACCTTATATTAAAATATAAGCTTTGAATAGATAGTAAAAATTCCCCCTTATTTTAAACTAAATAATAAAAATAAGGAAGTTATTAAAACTAACTATTAGAAAAGTATAATACGTAAATCCTTCTAATCAACCGCTTATAACTAAGAAAACTAACTATTTAATAATCTATATAATAATATGTTATACTAGGCAGGCTTAGACCCTATAGATAATAGCCCTGGGGCCCTGGCCTATAAGAATAATAACCTATATAATAATAAGGAACAGCTAATTATTATATTAGCCGCCAGTAAAGAATATATAAATAACTTATATGTCTTAACCGTAGCCTAGAAAAAGCTAAAAAATACTATAATTAGTAGTATATATATTAATAGGTCCATTAATATGCAATCTATATATAGTAATAAGCTTAATATTATATTAGCGTAATTTGGCTGCCAGGTCTTAATTTTTCTATTTCTTATTAAAATGGATTATATTAACTTTATTCTTAAGAAGTAATATTATCTTAATGCCCTTTATTGCAAGCTAGATAATAATATTAAACTAATAAAGGAGAAGAAGGCATTTTTATTAGTAATATGGTTAGATAGGTATATGTGCTAGTTATTAGACCTAGTATTAATAGTTATAACGGTTTAGGAGTTTAAGTTATTCTAGGGTCTATAATTACTAATATTATAGTTATTTAATTACGGTATTCTAGATAATCTTGAATTATTAGTATAATAATTATATTATCGGGCTGTCGGGATTTTTATATACTAAAAGGTTTAATGCGAAACTTAAGCTAAAGCGAAAGCTTGCCTATTAAGGATTAGTAATAATAATCTATCACTAATAATAATATTATATAACGACTGATCTAAGAATGTTATTAATGCCCTATGGCGACTAGTATTTTAACTTGTAGTTTTAACAGTAAATTATTATTATTAATAATACTATAGAAAATATATAAATTTAATAAAAGTAAAAGCTAGGTAATATTAAGAAATAAAATAAAAAAAAGACCTACTTTTTTATTATATAAAAAGCTACCCTAGAAATAGCTATATTTAGTTTATTTATAAGTATAATAAGCTATAATTATAAATATATACTTATATAATATCTAATTAATAATTATTTTATTAAAAGTATAAAGTTATAAAGGCTAAATTCCTATAGTTAGTTAAATAGTTATATATAAATATAAAAATAAAGGGATTTTAACAGTAAAGCTTATATTTAAGGCTAATAAATCTCTTATATTTTATCGGTTATATATAATAGTAAACCACTTTAGTATTACTTAAAGCTCTATATCTACTATTATTAAAATAGCTTTAAAGGCATTTAGTAATATATATAGAATATTTATTATTTAATTAAAGCTAAATAAGGCATATTTAAAGCCTATAATTTAACCTAAAAGTTAATACTTTTTTAGCTATATTAATGCTATAAATAGTACTTATATAAAGGCTTAGGTATTAAAAAATAAGCAGTAAAAATAGTATAATTAAAAGTCCTTAACTATATAGAATATCCTTTATATTATTTACCTTAATAGGACTTTCTTATATATTTTATAGACTATAAAGGGTTAACTAATAATACTCTATTAATATAGTATTAATATATTTCCCCTATAATGCCTAATTAAAGTGCTTTACCTATTTAAGTATTATTTTAATATTAAAAAAGCCTATATTTAATTATATAAATTGCATATTAGGATTACCTTTAAAGAATACTTATTTAAGTATTAATAGTAACTTAAAGATTAGCTAAAAAGGAATTATTATACCTACTATATTGCCTATACTAATAATTATATAGCTTTTATGATTTTCTAAAAAATATACTTTAATAAAAGCTTTTTTTTAATATATATAATAAAGTATTTTATTTTATTTTATAATATGCTAACTTTAATTCCTATTTTATTTATATTTTAGGTCTTTAATCTATTAATATTATATTTAAATATAACTTCCTTAAGCGCTTAAAATTACTCCTTTATTTCCTTTAAGTTGGCTTTTTTATATTAAGTATATAAGCCTTTTTATAACTTGATTATTAATTTTATAAGCTTTAAATAATTATTATAAAAGTATAAATATTATATTTTATTTAATAGCCTTATATTAAGATTATATTAACACTATAAAGTAAATACTATATTTTTAATTTCCTACTTTACTATAGGTAAATCTAATTTAGCCATTTAAATTATATAGCTTATAAAAGCTTGTTCTTTTTCCTTTATAAGCTGCTATAGGTAATTTATTTTAATATTTATAATATTATTATAATCAAGGCTATTAGCGGCCTTAAGCCTTTTATAAAATAAGTAATAAATATTATATGCTAGTCTTAGGAATATAGGTAAATAGGGAATACTTTAGGCAGAATAGAATCTATTACTATAGATAGGCATTATAGGTAGGTTAAGCTTTATTAATAAGATATAGCTTAAAGAGCTATATTTAAGATCGACTTAATTAGTAAATTAAAGTCTTAATAATAATATATTACTATATAATTTAACCTACTTATAGCTTCAAGGTAAATAGGTTTAATTTTAATTTATAATAGTATTTCCCTTTTTAATATATTTAGCCTACTTTATAGTATACTTTAGCTTAAAGTAGCCTTTTTAGCCTTATATATTTTATTAAAAATTTATAATATGTTTAACTTTTTACTTTTTTACTTTTTTTAGCTTTTATTAATAATAATAAGTCTATATTCTAATTAAACAGTAAGTTAATAGTAATTAGCTTTAATAGGCTTATATAAAATATAAGGTATGTTTTTATATTAATAGGCAGTTTTAATTAATAGGTATATAAAGAAATAATTTTATTAATTTTTAATAGGTTAATATGTTTTTAATTTAATTTCTTTTATAGCCTAAAGGTTTTAATATTTTAGGCATTTAGCTATATTAAGTTTCCTATTTTATATTATTAGATAAATTATTTATATTAATTTATTTAGGCTTTATAATAGACTTCTATAGTAATACTTTTTAATCTTAAGTGCTTTAAGATATTATTTATTATTTTTATAAACTATTTTATATTTTTAATAGCTAGAGTTCTTTTAACTATAATTATAGGCTTAAAGCCTATTTATAGGTAAAACCTATAGTTTATAAAAAAATAAAAAAATATTAATAGTTTTAAATTTTAAGGAATTTACTATAAATTTAATTAAAAAAAGCTATTAATTTTAAATATTTTATAGATAACTATAATAGATAGGCTTATAAATACTATTTTAATATAGTATTTAAGTATTTAGTTTATTTATTAATTTTAGGGTAATAAGTAGTAAATAGTATTATTAATTTTTAATAAGTAAGCTTTTACTTTAACGTAAGCTTTATATTAAACTTTTTAATATATAAAAATCCTAATAGCCTAATAATATAATTATTATATTAATAATTTAAGATTATTTAAAATACTATAATTAAATAATTCTTATATTATTAATTATAAACCCTAAAATACCTTCAATTCCTAAACTATTATAACTATTAATATTAAACTTAGTAATTAATATATATATCTATTTAATTATATTATTAATAAAAATACTGTTTTTTTATTAATTTAATATCTTTTTAATTTATAATAAAAGTATTAAAATAATATTACTTTTAAAAATAAAATTAATATAATTTATTTTAATAAAAATAAAAAGATTAAAATCTAATAATTAAATTATATTAATATAATATTAAGCTTATTATTATATAAAGATTATATATTAATAAACCTATTAATATATATACTACTAATTATATTATTTTTAAGCTCTTTTTAAACTAAAGTTAAAATATATAAATTATTTATATATTTTTTATTAATAGCTAATTTAATAATTAGGTATTTGTTATTATTATATAGATTATTATTTCTATACGCCAAGGCCCTAGGGCTATTATTTATAAAGTCTAAGCCTACTTAATATAATATATTATTATTTAAACTATTAAATAATTAGCTTTTTTTAATTATAAGCAGTTAATTAAAAAGATTTATATATTATATTTTTTTAATAATTAGTTTTAATAATTTTCTTATTTTTATTATTTAATTTAAAATAAAAGGGAATTTGTTATTATTTATTTAAAGCTTATATTTTAATATAAGGTTAAAAAATATTATTAAGCCCTATAGCTTACTATTTATAATATTATTATATATATATATACTTTTTAATATATTTTTTTATTTAAGTTAACTCTTAAAGTTATTATTATTACTTAGGGAAAAGTTAAGGTTAAATTAATATTATTACCTTTAGTTATAATATTTTTAATATTAACTATAGGAAATACTATTTTTACTAATATTATTACTATTACTTAACCTTAAAAATAAAAAAATAATAAATAGTATTTTATATATAATATCTTTTAATAATATAATTTATACTAATAACCCTAATATTAATAATTATAAAATCTCCTAAAGATAATATTATTATAATTCTTTCCTTAATATTATATTAAATATAGGTTTAATATTAATTAAAATTTATTAAAATTATAATAAAGAATAATATATATGTTTATATAGTTAATCTAATGTTTACTAAATTTATTACCTTTTAATAAATAAATATATTATTATTTAAATTAATACTAAATTAATTAGAATTAATAAGAATAAGAAAATAATAGTATTACTAATTAAGAATTAATATAAATATAAGGTATTTTAATAACTATATATATATAATTTAAAAGACTAGTATTTTATTAATAAAACTTTTAATAATTTATATAAATAGGGCTATATAAAATAAGTAAAATAACCTATTTTTTTGTTTTTACTTTTATATTTATTATTTAATAAATAATTAATAAAAAGCTAAAAGGTTATATTATTATTAACCTTTAAGCGCTAAATAAGATAATAATATTAAATTATTATCCCTTACTATAATAAAAAGATATTATTAATACTTTAAGAGAAGTACTATATATTTCTACTATTAATACCTTAGTATTCTTTTATTAATTTAATATAATATTAAAATATTATAATTATTTTACTATTATTAGCTATTAAGGACTAAAGTAATTAACTATTACTTTTATAGGTTTTTATAATTCCCTAGCCTATATATAATAACATATAAATTATTTTTTATAACCCTTTTATTATTTTTATAAAGTATTTATTAATAATATTATTATTTTCTTTTAATTAACTAAAGAATATATAAAATACTTAAAAATAATCCTAAAAAGCATTATAGCTAAAAAATATTTGTATTAGCCTTAAAAAAATTAAATTAAATACTTAAGTGCCTAAGTATTAGGATTTTAAGTTCATATTTTTAATTTATTTATAATTTAAAATAAATAGTATTTTTTATTAAATTTAATTTCCTTACCTAATTTTTAGCCTTAAAGTAATATATTAATGCCACGAGGTATATTTATTATTTTATCCCCTATTATATATAGCTTATTAAGATATTATAAAAAAAAAGGTTATTTTTATTATATTAAGGTATAAAAAAAGAAAGGTAATAGATAATAACCTAGGATAATATAAAGCTTATATAAAAATAACCTACTATAAACTAATAAAAAAAGAGAGACTTTTATTCTAATTAATATAAGCTAAGATTACCTTTAGGAAAGGCTTATTAGCTATTTAATAGCCTTTAGTAGAAGTCTTTTACTATATATAGGCCGTTAGAATTAATAATCTTTAGGCTATTAAAAATACTATAAAATTGCCGTTTAAAAGTAACTTCTTTTATTTAATTTTCCTTTATAGCTATTTATAAAATAAATGAATCTTTTTTATTAATAAAGTTATTATTAAAGCTAATATTAAAGGCACTATTATTGCCACTAGGATTATTACTAATTATTAAAAGGCTAATATACTAAATTAGTCTTTTAGCCTTATACTATAAGATATAAAAAGGAAAATATATAAGTAAATAAATACTATAAGATTAATATAGTAAAATTATTAGCATTTAATGCCTTTTTTCTATATTTCCTTTAGCATTTTTACTCTATTAATTAGGCTTATAGTTTCTATAATATATAGTATAAATTAAAAATCCCTTATCTATTAAATTCCTTATTAAAAGTTGACCTAAATAGGGATAGCCTTATTTTTATAGCCGCGCTTATAAAAAACAAGGCGCTATTTATATCGATCCAATCTGGGCATAATATAGCTAATAGTAAATAGACTAGGGATTAATTAATTACTACCTTAATATTTAAAAGAGTAATTATTTAAAGGTATTTAATAGTAAATTATAAGAGGAAAAAGCTACTATTAGCTTAATAAAAGCTTTTTTTCTTGCCTTTTTATTATAGAGTTTAATTTTACTATATTGATTAATTTATTAAAAGGTTATTAAGAAAAACTTAAATTTAAAATATTAAGTTTTAAATCTATATAGATCTTTTAGTTTTAAATTTATAAGAAAATTTAAGAAGACTTAAGCTCCCTAGAGTATAAAGTAAAATAATAAAAATAACTACTATATCCTTTTAATTTTTACTATTTCCTTTAAGTAAATATTTTACCAAATTACTTAAGTTTTAATAGCTTTAATTTATTTTTAAGCATATAACTATAAGGTATTTAATATTTAATATTTATAATAAGGTAACTAAGGCTATTAATTTATTTAAATTTAAGAACGTTTCCTTATTATATTCCCTTAGGCATTAGCTATATAACATGTATTAGATTTTAATATTATATTATTATTTACTAGGGAATTAACCTTTATAACTGCTTTACTGCTATAGATATTATAATTATTAAAAGTTAACTTAATAGCCTTAACTTTAATTAGAATATTAAAGGTTATAATAACTAATTAATTAATTAATTATAAATTTATAGCTATATTACTCTTTAAGTAATATACCTAACTGTAAAAATTAATAAATAAATAGTATATAAAGTTAATAGTAGTAAAGATAATATACTATAGGGCTTAATATTATATTTAAACCTTAATATTAAAATATATGCTTTAAATAAATAGCTAAAAATATTCCCTTTTTTTAAATAAAATATTAAAAATGAGGAAATTATTAATATTAACTATTATAAAAGTATAATATATAAGTCCTTTTAATTAACCGCTTATAATTAAAAAAGCTAATAATTAATAGTCTATATAGTAATATATTATATTAAGTAGGCTTAAACCCTATAAATAATAGTCTTAAAGCCCTAGCCTATAAAAATAATAGTTTATATAATAATTTATATAATAATAAAGAATAGCTAATTATTATATTAATTAATAATTAAAAATATATTAATAAATTATATAATTTAATTTTAATTTAACAAAAGCTTAAAAGATTAATATTAATACTATATATATTTGGCAATTAATATATAGGCATAACACTTTTACGATAAAATAAATTATATTAATTTTATTTTTAAGAAATAATATTATTTTAATACCTTTTATTAT
This sequence comes from Fusarium poae, assembly GCF_019609905.1. Taxonomy (NCBI): domain Eukaryota; kingdom Fungi; phylum Ascomycota; class Sordariomycetes; order Hypocreales; family Nectriaceae; genus Fusarium; species Fusarium poae. Next base: position 562,795 of record NW_025408662.1, read on the forward strand.
AAGTTAAATAAAAATATTAAATTAATAATAAAAAAAGGTATTTTTATTAATAATATAATTAGGTAGATATATATACTAGTTATTAGACCTAGTATTAATAGTTATAATAGTTTAGGAGTTTAAGTTATTTTAGGGTTTATAATTATTAATATAAGAGTTATTTAATTATAATATTTTAAATAATTTTAAATTATTAATAAAATAATAATATTATTAGGTTATTAGGATTTTTATATATTAAAAGTTTAATATAAAGCTTAAGCTAAAATAAAAGCTTACCTATTAAGAATTAGTAATAAATAGTCTATTACTAATAATAATATTATATAATAATTAATTTAAGAATATGATTAATACCTTATAGTAACTAGTATATTAACTTATAGTTTTAATAGTAAAAATTATATTAATATAATATTAAGCTTATTATTATATATAAATTATATATTCATAGACCTATTAATATATATATTACTAATTATAGTATTTTTAAGCTTTTTTTAGGCTAAGGTTAAGATATATAAGTTATTTATATATTTTTTACTAATAGCTAATATAATAATTAGCAATTTTTTATTATTATATACGTTATTATTTGTATAGGCTAAGGCCCTAGGGCTAATATTTATAAGATTTACGCCTATTTAATATAATATATTATTATATAAACTATTAAATAGTTAGCCTTTTCAATTATAAGCAGTTAATTAAAAGGATTTATATATTATATTTTTTTAATAGTTAATTTTAATAATTTCCTTATTTTTATTATTTTATTTAAAATAAAAAAGAATTTTTTACTATTTATTTAAAGCTTATATGTTAATATAAGGTTTAAATATAATATTAAGCCCTATAGCTTACTATTTATAATACTATTAAATAAATATATAGTTTATTTATTATTTTATATTATTAAATATATTACTTTTTTAAAATAATTATATTTTTAATATTATTTATTCTTTATTTTTATATTTTATAGTTTTATAATACTTACTATTAAAAAGTAATAGTTATATTAATTACTAGACTTAATATTAATGACTATAATAATTTAAAAGTTTAAGTTATTTTAAGGTTTATAATTAATAATATAAAAGTTATTTAATTATAATATTATAAATTATCTTAAATTATTAATAAAATAATTATATTATTAGGCTATTAGGATTTATATATAATTATAAAAGGTTTAATATAAAACTTAAGCTAAAGTAAAAGTTTACTGGTAAAAACTTAATAATAAATAGTTTATTATTAATAATAATATTATATACTAACTAATTTAAGAATATTATTAATATCTTATAATAACTAGTTTTTAACTTATACTTTTAATAATAAAATAATAAGGTTAATAAGGCTATAAAGCTATATAATTTAATAAGATTTAATATAAACTTTATATTAAAAGAAAAATATAAATTTATAATAATATAATAATCTTTTTTTACCTTTATTTAATATAATAACTATAAGTAAAAATAAATAAGTAATTAAATAAGTTATTTTATCTTTAATATATAATATATTAAGTTAACTTTTTATTTCAGCTAAGATATTATAAGGGGCTAAGTTCTAATAAGTTTTATATAAAAGAAATGCCTTATATTAAGCTATGTAAAACTAAGGAAAAAAGAAAAGAAAAAGGTTATTATAAAAAAACACTACTATTTTTCTTATATATAACCTATTTAATAAGAGATTATATAACTAATAAGTATATATTAGTTTAGCTACTATAGCTAGGGCTATTATAATATAAATTAAATTATTAAATATAGCTTAGCTATTTATAAATATAAGCTATTTATATATAACATTATAATATACTTATAGTTTTATAGTAATTACTTTTAAAAAAAAAGTAGTATACTTAATAGTAAAGAATAATAAATAAATAATATATTTATTTAATAGTATTATAAATAGTAAAAAATCCCCCCTTATTTTAATCTAAATAATAAAAATAAGGAAATTAGTAAGACTAACTAAGCTTAAATAGGTAATTTAATTACTTTATAGTAATAGTAAAAAGGCAATAATAATCCTTTTAGCTATATAAGAAGTAATTTTTCTATTTTTAATAAATTACTTATTAAATACTTTAATTTTAAAGGTTTTTTTAAGGATATAAACTTTAGGTTTTAAGATTTAATTTAATTTTTATTAATAAACCTTTCTACTATTAAAACTAAAAGTTAAGATATTAGTTACTGCCTAAACTTTATATTAAACCTTTTAGTATATACACAATTCTAATAATCTTAAAATAAATATACTAATTTAAACTATTTAAGATTATCTTAAATACTATAATTAAATAACTGCTATATTAGTATATATGCCTACCTAATTGCATTATAAATAGAAATGCCTTTTCTTTTACCGTTAGTTTAATATCTTAATTTAGCTTATAATATATATAGGGCATTAAAATAATATTATTCCTATAGGATAAAGTTAATATAATCTATTTTAATAAGGAATAAACGGATTAAGACCTAATAGCTAAATTATATTAATATAATATTAAGCTTATTATTATATATAGATTATATATTAATAGATCTATTAATATATATATTGCTAATATTAACTCTTTTTAAACTAAAGTTAAATTATATAACTTATTAATATATTCTTTATTAGCAGCTAATATAATAATTAGCTATTTCTTATTATTATATAGATTATTATTCCCCCTATTGAAAATACCATTAATTACTATAGTTATATTATATATATAATAGTATAGAAACGGTTATATAACTTTATTTAATTAACTGTAATATAAGCTTTTACCTAGTTTTTTAAACTTTATATTAAACTCTGATATATATATAAATCTTTTTATTATAACTTTAACTTTAATAGAGTTTACTTAGTATATTAGGCTTCTATAGTTAGATTTATAGGAATACTATTTATACTAAATCCAATTAAATATTATAATATTATATGTTAGTTAAATATACTTAATACTATATTATCTTTTGCCTTAATTGGCCGGTTCCTATTTATTAGTATATTCTTTAGGCTAATTATTAAATTAAGCAGCTTATTAAAGGTTATATTATTAGCTTAATTTAAGGCCTTAATAATTAGTTTATAGCTATAGCCTTACTAATTAAGGTAATTATATACTATAATAGTATAATTAAGGTAATTATATACTATAATAGTATAATATAATAATATCTTAGCTATAATTAAGGTCAACGTAATATACTATATATTAAAGGCAAAATAACTTATTTAGTTACTTATTTATCTTTACTGTAAGTTATAGTTACTATATTAAATAAAGGTAAAAAAAGATTACTATATTATTATAAATTTATACTTTTCTTTTAATATAGAGTTTATATTAAATCTTATTAGATTATATAGTCTTATAGCCTTATTAACCTTATTACTATTTAACTTACTGTTTTATTATTAGATTTTTATTAGGAAGGTTATTATGCTTTTAAGTTATATTTACTTTTAAAGACTGGAAACTAACCTGGCGCATTATAGATTATTATTCCTATAGGCTAAGGCCTTAAGGCTATTATCGATAGGGTTTAAGCCTACCTAGTATAATATATTATTATATAGACCTATTAATTATTAGCTTTTTTAATTATAAGCGGTTAATTAAATTAATATTACCTTATAAATGAATATTAAAATTATAACCTATTAAGCAATTAGGTTATTATATTAAGTTAAAATAAATAGACTAATAATTAGCTTAATTTTAATTAAATAAAGTACTTTAATAAATCTATAGTTAAGTAATTAATTAATTTTTATTACCTTTTAATCCTTAATAGTTATAAAAGTTATTACTTTATTAAATTTAAAAGATATTATAAAAATAATAAAATTATTATATTTTATATTCTCATTTATACTTTTTATTTACTTTAACCTTTTAACCTAGTGCTTTAGGCCTTTAAAAAAGGCTTATAGTTAAAAAATAAGGCATTTAATTAAATGCTTTATAACCTATATTTAAAGATTAAATTCTTTAATACTTTTTAAACTTTAAAGACTTATAAATAATTTATATATTTTAAATTTAGCCTAACGAAAGCTTACAAATATTATAATTAATAATATATATTATAATAGGTCTATTAATATATAATTTATATATAATAATAAGCTTAATATTATATTAATATAATTTAATTATTAGGTTTTAATATTTTTATTTTTTATTAAAATAAAATATATTAATTTTATTTTTAAAAAGTAATATTATTTTAATACCTTTTATTATAAATTAAATAAAAGTATTAAATTAGTAATATAAAAAAGGCATTTTTATTAATAATATAATTAAATAAATATAATTTTATAATAATATAGTATCTTTCCTTACCTTTATTTAATATAATAACTATAACTTATAATAAAGATAAATAAGTAACTAAGTAAATTATTCTGCCTTTTATATATAGTATATTAAGCTAACCTTAATTATAGCTAAGATATTATTATATTATATTATTATATTATATTATATTATATTATATTATATTATATTATATTATATTATATTATATTATATTATATTATATTATATTATATTATATTATATTATATTATATTATATTATATTATATTATATTATATTATATTATATTATATTATATTATATTATATTATATTATATTATATTATATTATATTATATTATATTATATTATATTATATTATATTATATTATATTATATTATATTATATTATATTATATTATATTATATTATATTATATTATATTATATTATATTATATTATATTATATTATATTATATTATATTATATTATATTATATTATATTATTATATTATATTATTATATTATATAATTACCTTAATTAGTAAAGCTATAGTTATAAACTAATTATTAAGGCCTTAAATTAAGTAAATAATATAACCTTCAATAAGCTATTTAGTCTAATAATTAGCCTAAAGAATATACTAATAAATAGGAATTAGCTAATTAAGGTAGAAAATAATATAATATTAGCTATATTTAGCTATAAATCTTTATATTTTTTTTCTTTTTAGCTGCCTTTATATAATATCTAGGAAGTTATAAAAGAGAAAGACCTACTTAATATATAGTATTATAAAATAAGGGGTAATTTTATAAAGACTATATTTCTTAATAATCTAAGCTATTTAATATAGTTAATAGGGATAAGCCTACTTATTATAATAGTTATAATATTTAACTAAACCTAGTATAAATAATACTAATTAGTATTCCTATAAATCTAACTATAAAGGCCTAACCTATAGAGAAACTCTATTAAAGTTAAAGTTATAATAAAAAGATTTATATATATATAAAAGAGTTTAATATAAAGTTTAAAAAAAGTAAGTAAAAGCTTATATTATAATTAATTAAATAAAGTTATATAACCTTCTTTATATTATTATATATATAATATAACTATAGTAATATTAATAATAGTGTTAATAGGGGATTTAAAAGACTTATAAAATATCAAGTTTTTATTTTATTAATATAAAATTAAACTAAATAATATATTTAATAGCTATAAATTAATATAAAAAATCCTTAAACGTAATTAGTATTTGTATTATATCAATTAGGTTATTATAATTTAAAGATCTTTTTTAGATTTCTTTTAATAATTATAAATATAATAATATATTTAATATAAGTTTTATACAGCCATTAGCTTTATTTAAGTTAGCTTTTAAGTCTTTTAATAATATTAGCTAAGTTAGTTATTTTACTATTTAATTATTTAATTTTCTTTTTTATTATTTTCAAGTTAAATTTAGTAGTATTAAGGATTTTATTATAATATTTATTAAGAAATTAGAATTTATAGTTAAGCTTTTTAATTTTCTTTTTATAAAAGATAGAAATAATAAGGGCTATATCCTTTTTATTTTTATTAGTATTTATATCCTTTAGTTTCTTATTAAAGGTAAGTTAAATATTAAAGGGAATTACCTTTTAGTATAGGTTATTTTAAATAATAGTATGATAATTAGGGGTATTAGGTACTATTATATATAATATTACTTAATATAAATCTAATATAATTTAAATAAAAGCTATTAATATATAATAAATAAAGGGTTTTAAGAAATAAACTAGTTTATATTAGTTTATATTAGTTTATATTAGTTTATATTAGTAAAGTTATAAATTATTATTATTAAATAACTATAAACTATTATATTATTTAATACTAAGTAAATATATATAGTTATACGTAAGGTTTATTTTAAGGATTATAATAATAATTATAATTTAAAAGTTAAAATTATAGTCTTAATTATAAGTATAGCTATAGATTTATATTATTAAATATAAGCTATAATATTACTTTTTAGTAATTAGTTTAGAATTATAAGATATATATAATATAACCGCTAAGGTTATAATATAAATAAAAAGTTCTTAACTATTTTTAATACTTTTAGTTACCTAAGTATTAATATTATTATTTTGTTTATTATTTTTAAGAAAAGTAATTACTTTATAATAATTAATAGATAATATAAAATTTATACTAAATCCTATTAAATTATATAGCCTTATAGCCTTATTAACCTTATTATTATTTAACTTACTGTTTTTTTATTAGGTTATATTAGAAAGGTTATTCTACTCTTAAATATATCTACTTTTAAAAATAGGCAACTAACTAGCTATAATATAATATTATAAAAAGTTTATAATATTAATTATAGCCTTTAATTATTTAATAGTAATTAAATCTAAGTAATATATAACTTTAAATATAAAGTAAATAAAAATAACTTAAGTATTAAACTTTAACTTCAACTATATAGTTTTATTTATAAGGCCTTTAATATAAAAGCCTTTATTATTTTAATTACTTTAGCTTTATTTTTTATAATTTTATTTTTAATTAATTTAATAAAATTATTAAAAATCTTATTAATTTAAGCTATTTAAGACTAAAAGTATTAATATTAAATCTTATATTTATAATTTAATTTAATTATTTTAAAAAATATAATTTTATTTTTATATATATTAAGCCTTTTTATAAGCTTTTTTTCTTAAATTTCTTAAGTATTTAAGCTTTTATTTAAATTTTATTATTATTTAGCTTTATTTATAAATTTAAAAATACTTTATAAAAAATAATAAGATTTTATAATTAAAAGTAATTAATTTAATAAGGTTATAATTATTATTATTATTATATTTAATCTTTTAAAGATATTTAATTTTATATTTTAATTATTTTAAGTTTTTATTATTATTATTAAGTAAAATAGTATTTATAGTATTTGTTTTATTAAAAAAATAGCTTTTTAAATAGCTAAGTATATTACTATAAAGGCTTCTTTTTCTAGAAATAAGTAATATTATATTAAGTAAAGATTATAAAGTTAATTAATATAAAGTAATTAATAGTAAATAGACTAAAGATTAATTAATTATATAAGTTTAAAGGTATTTAATAGTAAATTATAAAAAGAAAAAGTAATTATTATATATATAAAAGCTTTTTTATTTTCTTTTTATTATAAAGTTTAGCTATTATTATATTAAGCATTTTATTAAGAAAATTAATTATTAAGAAAAAGTTAAGTTTAATATATTAAGTTCTTAATCTACATAGATCCGGTAGTTTTAAATTTATAAGATAGCTTTAAAAAGACTTAGGCTTTAATAAAGAGTAAAATAAAAATAAAAAAAACTATATTAATTAAGTAATAGCTTATTTTATTAAAATATATAACTTATAGTAAATAAAGCTATAAGCTTAGAAATTTAATAATAATATAATAGTATTAATAGTAATAAAAGCAATAATATTATAAGGCTTAATATAAATCTAAACTTTATATAAGAATATAAGCTTTAAATAGATAATAAAAAATTCTCTTTCTCTTATAATATAATAATAAAAATAAGGAAATTATTAATATTAATATTTAAAGCTAATATAATATATAAAGTATTCTAATTAATTACTTATATAATAGTAATTAATTATTAATAATCTATATAAATATATTCTATTAAGTAAGCTTTAACTTTATAGATAATAGCCTTAAGGCCTTAGCCTATAGAAATAGTAATTAATATAATAATAAAAAAAATTAATTATTATACTAATTAATAATAAAAAATAAACTAAAGATTTATATTAATTAATTTTTAATTAAAAAGAGCTTAAAAATATTAAAGTTAATAATATATATAGTAATAAGCTTAATATTATATTAATTTAATTTAATTATTAAATCTTAGTCTTTATATTTTATTAAATTATATAATTATTTATAAAGATATTTAAACTATTTAATAATCTATAATAAATAATTAGCTATTTATTTAATTATAATAATTAAAATAATAAAGTTAATTAGAATTATTAGAATTTTAAAATATTAGTTTTTTATATAATTATTCTAAGTTTAATAAGACGTTTTAAGCTTAATTAAGGGCTTTCTTTAAAGATTAGTAAATATTATATAAATATATTATATAATAACTATCTAAGTAAATATAAATAATTGCCTATAGTAAGTATAATCTTAACCAGTAGTTTTAATAGTAAATAGCTTATTTTATAGTATTTTAAAATAATTAATCTCTTAATAAATACTAAAGATAATTACTAATTATTTATTAAATAAAATTACTTAATATATATTAAGTTAATATATTATTCTCTATAAGTATAAATATTAATATAATAGGTTAGAATATATTTCTAATTAGTATAGATTATTAAATAAGAATAATAAAATCTAAAGAGTATATTTCTAATTAATAAGATATAATAGTTTTAAAGAACTTTATATTATTAATAGGATATTTTATTCTTAAGGATAAAGAGTAAATATTATATATTTACTAAGTAAAGCTATAGGCCTTTTAATAATTAATACTAAGTATCTAGGTTAAAGGATATATATATAAGTAAGTTTTTTATTTCTTAATATATAAGATAATATACTATTAGTTTATTATAATTCTTAAGATTAATAAAATACTTAAGACCTTTTATTTAATAATACTAATTATAAATATAAATAGCTATAAATATATTAAATATATTAAAATTCTTAGAAAGTAGATTTTTACTTTCCTTAAATAGAAAAAGTAATAATAATAATATTATAATAACTAATATAATAATAAAATTACTAAGATTAAGTTAAAAAAGTATTTCTTATAATAATCTATAAGTATAATTATTATATAGAAAATAAATATATAAAGGTAAAGAAAAGTTAATTTAAAAGAAAAAAAGAAAAAAAGTAAATATAAGAGTTATTAGATATAATAATACTATAATTTTAATAAGGTATTATCTAAAGGCACTAGCTTTTATGTATTAATTAATAATTATTTATTATTTAAAAAAAAGGAAAAAAAAACCTAGGTTTAAATTAATAATCTCTATATTTAATACTATTTTTATATTTATAATTAACTTTTTACTTATTTACTATATTAAATATTTAACCCTTTATTATAATATTTTATATTTTCTTTAATTAAAAAGATATTTTTATTAACTTCTTTATACTTAAGCTTTTAAAATAAACTAATTAGCTTAATATAGACTAATATCTATAAATAGCTAGGTCTTACTATTTAAAGAATACTATAGGAATATTATATTTATTTATATATAAGATTATTATTAAGAAAATAAAGAAAAAATACTAAAAAAAAGTAAATAAAGTTTAATAAATACTTTAAAGGGTAAATTAAGTAGTAAATATTTTATAATAAAAAAGATTATCCCTTATAATTAATAAATAGAAAAAGAGCTATTTAACTATTAGATTATTATAAAAGCTATTTATATTAAATTTATTACTTTAAGATTAATTCTATAATTATAAGTTATATACCTTTAGAAATAAGGTTATAAATATATATTTTAGCTTATATTTAAGTATATAAGTAAATATATAAGCTACTAATATATAAGTAAATATATAAGATTTTAATATAAATAAGGCTTTAAATTATAATATATTAGCTTAATATTTTTAATTAATTAATTTAGTTTTAATTTTAACTTTTTAATTTTTATTTTTCTTTTTTTATTTTATTTTTCTTTAAATAATTATTATTATTTTTTACTTTTTCTTATATATAATCTTTATAATAAAGAATTTAATATTTACTTTCCCTAGGGGGCTATTATATAAAGCTATACTTATAGTATATAATCTCTAGTAACTCTTTAAGGGCCTTTTTAAAGAATTATTTTATAAAGACTTTTCTAAGGGAATTTCCTAATAGGTCCTCTAGAGGTAACTTTATTAAAACTCTCTAGAGGCTCTCTAGAGGGCCTATTAATAGCTTTTTATTATACTTAAAGTATTTATAGTATTTTACTTTAGTCTTTATTTAACTAATAATTTAATATCTATAGATATTAGACTTAAAGATATATTAATATTAATCTTTTATTATATTTATATTATTATATAATAATTTTAATTAAAAATAGTAATAAAATATAAGTTTAAATAGACTAGTTATTAGTTTAATAAATAGAATCTAGCTAATTATTAATTTATATTTTATTAATATAAATAATATAAGGCTTATAATAAATAAGTAAAGCTAGAAAGAACTTTTAATTACTCTATATTATATCTTTATTTAAGTATAGCTTTACTTAAAAAGGCAATAAAGACTTTAAAGTATAGCTAATTTATAAATATAGGCTACTCTAGAAATTAAATACTCTAATAATCTCTTTAATCTACTTAATTAAATACTATAATAGCTAGTTTAATAGTTATATACTCTATAAAAATTACTATAGTCTTTATTACTTTATTATTAACTAGGGAAAGTATTTCTTTTATTTTTATTAAGTATAAGTAGCTATTTAATTAGCCTTACTTATTAATTTACTTTAAGTTATAAAAAGGTAAATAGCTTTAATTAAGATATAGTCTTAAGCTATTAATAATATTAATCTATTTAATATATAAGTAACAAAAATACTAATATATATTAAGGTATTTATAAGTCTTAACTTATTTCTTATTATTCCTTAATCCCTAGGAGTATAATATATTAATTAAGTTTTATTCTTAAGCCTTTATATTATAATCTTAATTACTTTATTTTTATTATTAAAATAAAATCTATAAATTCCTTAAGTTATATTTATAATAATTAGAAAATATTTAATTCTTATAGATCTTTTTATTTTAATTTTACTATTAATTTTTTAATTAATTAACTTAATACCCTTTAAAGTAATAATAAAGTATATAAGGTTCTTTAGGGTTAAGGTTATAAAACCTAAAGATAAAGTAAATAAATAATTAAGCTTAAAAAAGAAAAAAAAGAAAAAAAAAGAAATAAAAATAAAATTACTATTTAGATCTTTTTTTTATTAAGTATTAATATTTAGCTTATTAAGCCTAAGTATATTATAAATTTAAGGCATTTTAGTTAAAGAAATCTTTAAAGCTATACCTTTTAACTTTTACTTTAAGGTTATTAAAGCCTTATTTATTAATTAATTAACTAGTTTCTTTAGTTTTAATATTACTAAGTCTTATTAAAAGGCAATAAAAGAAATTAATTACTTTATATTAGCCAGAGGAATTAACTACTTTATATTAGCCAGATATATTAATTACTTTAATTATAATTTAAGCCTTAAAAGTCTAATATTTACTATATACCTCTATATAAGCTATTTCCTTACTAGAGATCTTATAAGGTATAATATATTTATATCTCTAATTAGCTTAGATTAATAAAATAGGTTATTATTTAAGTTTAATATAAATATTTTCTTACTTTTTAATTATATTTAAGGCCTTATTACTTTAAAAAGATATAATTAAAGCCTTTTTCTCTTAATTAAATATAATCTAAAGTAATTAATATCTTAATTAGATTAATCTTTTAAATAATATTTTAATATAAGATTATTTAATTCTTAAAGACTTTACTTTTCTTATTATTAAGTAAAAAGTAAAATAGAATAAATTATTTACTTTAAGCTTTTCTAGAATTTATATTTTTATAAGTATAATTACTTAATTCCCTTATTAAAAATATTATTTAAATTACTATAATTATATTATATTTAAGTTAATAGAGAGAAAGTAAATTATATAACTTTATTAATTTAATTATAATATAAGCTTTTATTTAGTTTTTTTAAACTTTATATTAAACTCTTTTATATATATATAAATTTCTTTATTATATAAACTTTAATTTTAATAGAGTTTCTCTATAAATTAAGCCTTTATAATTAAACTTATAAAAAAGCTATTGTTATTAAATATATTAAAATATTATAATTATTATAATAAAAAGCCTTATCTTTATTAATTATATTAAATAATATAATTTATTAAAAAATATAGTCTCTTTAGAGTTATCTCTTAAATTATAATAATACTTATTAAATAAGTCTTTTCTTTTATAACCCTATATATATTATATATAAAGATCTAAAGAAATAAAAAAAGATATAAAAATTTATAATTAAATATTATTAATATTACTTTATTTTTTACCTTAATTAGCTAATTCTAGTTTATTAAGATATATTTTAATAAAGTTATTAGACTATATAACTTATTAAGGGTTAATTAATTAGCTTAACCTAGGGCCTTAAGGATTAAATAGTAATTTTAGTCTTATTAATTTAAATAATTATATAATATAATAGTATAATATAATATATTAAATATTTTAGCTATAATTAAGTTAGCTTAATATACTATATATTAAAGGTAAGATATTTTACTTAATTACTTAATTATCTTTTATTATAGTTATTATATTAAATAAAGATAAAGAAAGATAATTATATTATTTTAAATTTACTATAGTTAAAACTACTTATTAAGACTCTGCTTATTATAAGCTATATTATTTATATTTACTTAGATAGTTATTATATAATATATTTATATAATATTTATTAATCTTTAAAAAGCCCTTAATTAAGTTTAAAACTTCTTATTAAATTTAAAATAATTATATAAAAAACTAATATTTTAAAATTCTAATAATTTTAATTAACCTTATTATTTTAACTATTATAATTAAATAAATAGCTAATTATTTATTATAAATTACTAAATAATCTAAATATCTTTATAATATAAATAATTATCTTTAAATTTATAATTTAAAGTATATAATTACTTAATTATATTATCTCTAAAGATATCTTTTTTATATTAATAATTTAAATTTTTAATTTAGCTTTTAATATAAAGTATTAAGTTATTTTTCTTTTATAAGACTTAATTAATATAATTTAATTTAATAAAATATAAAAAGATTAAAATTTAATAATTAAATTAAATTAATATAATATTAAGCTTATTACTATATATATTATTAATTTTAATATTTTTAAGCTTTTTTAATTAAAGGTTAATTAATATAAATCTTTAGTTTATTCTTTATTATTAATTAATATAATAATTAATTTTTCTTTATTATTATATTAATTACTATTTCTATAGGCTAAGGCCTTAAGGCTATTATTTATAAAGTTAAAGCCTATTTAATAGAATAAATTTATATAGATTATTAATAATTAATTATTATTATATAAATAATTAATTAAAATAATTTATATATTATATTAGCTTTAAATATTAATATTAATAATATTTTTATTTTTATTATTATATTATAAAAGAAAAAGAATTTTTACTATTTATTTAAAGCTTATATTCTTATATAAGGTTTAAATTTATATTAAGCCTTATAGTATTATTACTTTTATTACTATTAATACTATTATATTATTATTAAATTTCTAAGCTTATAGCTTTATTTACTATAAGTTATATATTTTAATTATTTTAAATTCTTTCTATATATTTATTTTAATATTAAGTTTTTATTAAATCTTATTAAATTATATAGCCTTATAGCCTTATTACCCTTTTTATTATTCCTTTTTATTATTCTTATATTAGGTTTATTAGGAAAGTTATTTCTCTCTTAAGTTATATTAACTTTTAAAGACTGGCTTAATAGCTATATAATTATAATTACTTAATTATAAGTAATAATAATATCTTTATTATTCTTTATAACTATAAATATAAAAACTTAATCTCTATAAAGGAAATAAAGTTCTTTTAATATAGATTTAATTTTCTTATTAATAAGTATTAATAAGAATTTATAAACTTACTTAATACTATTTTAAGTTATATTAATTAATCTTTATACTATTTTCTATATTATAACTATAAAAAGTACTTTTATATTCCTATATTTCTAATTAAAATATTAATAAAACTCTATAAACTTTAAATAAAAAAAACTATATTAGCCTAATTATTCTTTTTAAATATATACTATTACTATAAATTTATCCCTTTATCTATTTATTTATTTTTTTACTCTCTATTAAAGCCTAAGTCTTCTTAAAGCTATCTTATAAATTTAAAACTAAAAAGATCTATATAGATTAAAAACCTAATATATTAAACTTAACTTTTTCTTAATAATTAATTTTCTTAATAAGATAATATAATAATAGCTAAACTTTATAATAAATAGGAAATAAAAGAAGCTTCTATATATATAGTAGCTATTTCTTCTTTCTATAATTTATTACTAAGTACCTTTAAACTAATTTAAATACTAGGTTATGCAGTTAATTAATCCCTAGTCTATTTACTACTAACCGCTTTATACTAACTAACTTTGCAGTCCTTGCCTAATATAATGCTGCCTGTTTCTAGAAGAAGAAGCCTCTATATCCCTTTATCTATAGAAGTAAATATTAAATATATATAATTAACTAATTACTTAATCTAGAGTAATATAGTTTAATAAATATAGTCTTAATAATATACTAAAGCTATATAGAATTACTAATATTATATTAACTTTTACTATACTTATTCTTTATTATACCTATTAATCTTAAATGCTATAAGCTCTTATTTAACTCTATTAATACTATTAAGAAGCTTTTCTTTATAATCTTTATATCTTAAGCTATTATAGAAAAGCTTAAATAATATAATAATAAGATTATTTAAGCTAACTATAAGTAAATTATTAATATTATAAATAGTTATATATATTAGCTACTATAAGCTATTATTAGTTATTATTTACTTATAATATATTTATATAAATAGATAATATAATATAGAATAATAATATTCTTAGGTTATATTTACTTTAAATTCCTTAAAGCTATTAAAAAGATATATTAATAATAATAGCTTTTTAATTCTTTATACTTTTATAATAGTATATTATATTAAATTATTTAAATCCTAGTATACCTAGTTTATTCTTAAGTAAATAACTATAAGATATTTACTATTATAAGTATATAAAATATTAATATTTATAATTAATTTATTTATATTAAATTTAATTTTCTATACTTTTACTAGTAATCCCAGTTAATAAACCAGTTAATAATATACTAATAGAATCTTATAAAGTAGAGTTAGAAGGTTATATAGCTAGATAATTTATACTAAGATAGCCTTTAGCTTTAGGCTTTATTAATATTAACTTTAACTTTATAAAATTACTATTAACCTTGCCTACTGCCTATTACTGCCCTTTGCAATTATATACTTATAGTCTTAGGCTATAACTAATATACTAGCTATAACTTAAAGGCCTTAATTATAACTACTACTTGCCTTTTAACTATTTAAACTAGTTAATATATAAATACTTACTATTATATATATTAATTTTATCTAGGAATTTCTCTTATATATATAATAAACCTATAGCTAGCCTTTTAATAAGTTTCTTCTTAAGCCTATATAGCCTTTTTAATATTATTTTTACTTTCTTACTCTTTATATATAAAAGTAAAGCTTATAATTAAAGGCTATTAGTTTAACTTTAATAAGGCTATTTATTTTCTTAATTATAATATATAATTAAGATTTTAAATTATTTTATAAAGAAATAAAATACTTATGAATAATAAATTTTAATAATAAAATAATATTA